>NC_142143.1:27915000-28066515 GCF_024610735.1 Ursus americanus
GAGGCAGACATGGATTATTTACAGGCAAAGATATTTACAGGTAAATATTAGAAAAGTTGAATGATCTCCCCAAGGTCATGCATCTCAAATGGGTGAATGATTCACACTCTGATTCTCTGACTCCAGAGTTTAGTCTCTTAATTATTATGTGATCCTATATTGCAATCAGACCCTAGAGCAAATATCAAAAAAGCCTATGCATAAATAAGGGCTTAGAAAAATTCGTAGTTGAGAAAATCCAACCAGCACTGGCTTTCCAAATAATTTTTCCAAAAGGGTAAAATTTCCACATTCTACTTGACTATTACAGCATAAGATGATACAGCAGGTATTCAAACTTCTTAAACCAACAGTGTATATTTTTACATGTGGAAATTCTGGTTTTAACATTAGCTACGTGGTAGCACATGCCTATATAAATCTGCCCAACAACAAAAGTGAATGATACACCATCTGTCACTGTTTTTCCTCAAAAACACCAATAGCTGTGCAGACTAATCCCACAGGAGCAGGTTGATCTCATCCTGTATTTGATGTCCTTTGTATTTACTGGTCTGTAAAACTTACCACCAGCTGTAACAGAGAAAATCTGTCATTAGTTGGTTAGTGTTAGTAATTAGCTTTTCCCGGAAAGCCTAATAATATAGGAGAGTATCTTGTCCACAATTTTTTTTAATCAAGTAAAATTTTATTTTAGTTCTGCTTACTTATTGTGATGGGGATCTAATATTCAGACACTGTCTGTTAGAGTTATGCCGGAGTATGTTACCGTCAGATATAAGGATCAATTCATGCTGGAGTAACAAAAGTAAAAATTATGGCTCCAAAGCTGAATTGGTATTATTTATTTTAAGTTCCAGGCAGTTCATCTTCTTTGGTTATGTTATTCTATATCAGAAATAAAAAGAACAAAAAAGAAATGTTAGCTCCGAGAGTCACAGGGACACACTTGAATTCCATTGTTCTGTATTGTTCATTTAAAAACATGAATCCCATCAACAGAACCAAATTTGGTCTTATTCATTTACCTTATTTTTTTTTCTGAGAAGTAAAACTAATTGAACATATGAATGAAGGATGTTTAATGAATGAACAAACCAACCATTAAATTAAAAAGCACTTGCCCTATGCATTGAGAGCTGGTTAAAGTAATAATTATCTTATATGATACTTTAAAATTTCTAGTTTACTTGATTCTCTTTCTACTCATTGGGCAGTGAGAGGGATTTCACAATTACTGAACATTTATTATGTGTGAGATACTGGCTCATAAAAATATTTAAATCTTAAAATAATTATAGCATGTAGGCAAAGATGATTAATAGTTAAGAAAAAGGCCTTTGGTGTCAAATCTGTGTTTGAGTCCTAGCTGGTGGTGCGAGCAGATCTAGAATTTCTGTACAGAAGGGATATTGATTTCCGAGGGAATCACAAATAAAACTCATCTTGTATGTAGGATATAAAGTGATAGAATAAATATGCCAACTTTATTGCTAATAAAACCTATACTAGAAGACGTGGCTTAAGTCAATGGCCAAATGGGTTTGGGAAGCTCTCTGTTCTTTATATACACTTCCGTCCCCATTTTAGACGTTAGGGTAGCCCACTCAAGGAAAATTTGAG
This sequence comes from Ursus americanus, assembly GCF_024610735.1. Taxonomy (NCBI): domain Eukaryota; kingdom Metazoa; phylum Chordata; class Mammalia; order Carnivora; family Ursidae; genus Ursus; species Ursus americanus. Next base: position 27,916,624 of record NC_142143.1, read on the forward strand.
GTATGCTGAAGGCAAACCCACTTACCAATGATTACTGCCACACACTTCTCTGGTATAAAAATGGAAGGGAAATAGAATGACTAGAATGAATAGAGAAACTCCAGTGCCTTTGAACTTCAAATCATTTAATTCCATCTAGTTGAGCACCATGCCAGACACCTAATCTTTAATAAATAATAGTTACCACCACCATAAGGCACAAATATTCTAATTTTTCTATTCAAGAAAGTAAGTCTTCATTAAATAATATGACGTGTTCAAGTGTCAAAGAAGCAAGGATTCAGATCTGAGTCGGTGCTGTAGTAGATAGAAGGATGCCCGCTGACCCAGAGATGCCCACATCCTAATGCCTGGAACTTGTGAATATGTTATGTTACATGACAAAGGGAAATTAAGATAGCAGATGGAATTAAGCATGCTCATTAGTTGATCTTAAAATAGGAAGAGTATCCTGAAGTATCTAGGTTATCCAATGTAATCACAATGATCTCGAATATGGAAGAAGGAGACAAAAGAACCAGAGTGACATACTATGAGAAGGAGTCTATCAGCTGTTATTGGCTTTGAGGATGGAAGGAGGCTAGGAGCCAAGGTATGCAGGTAGCCTATAGAAGCTGGAAAAGACAAGAAAACAGATTCTTCTCTAGAGTCTCCAGAAAGGAACGTAGCCCTGCCAACATCTTCATTTGAGACTATCTTAGATTTCTGACCTCCAATGTTGTGACATAATAAATCTGTATTGTTTCAAGCCACTCAATTTGTGGCATTTTGTTACAGCTGCAATAGGAAACAAATACAAACTGCAAAGGCAAGCATGTCTACCCCATGCCACACTGTCTTCCTGTTCCCAAATCCACCACGACTCAATCGAAGGCTGAGTTCTAAGGGCTGGGTTAGAAGGTGAGTGGCATGGATTCCAGATGTCGTGCAGGCGTGACAAGAAAGATAATTTGATGTAGCTGGGTTATTTGCCACGAAAATACTTTGAGAAACACAATAGAGGAGGCTTTGGTGAAAGGAGTATGCAAGAGTGGACCCTCTTACCTCAGTGCCATGTCCGCCGAAGCTGAATAAAATGGCAAAGAAAGAGCATTTCTATAACATGTTTTCATGAAGACATTGTGCTTCATAGGCAGTTTTAAGCCACACTGTCATTCTGTGGCTCTGTCAGTAAAAACTGGTTACAAAAATACAGATTACTCCAAAGCAAAAGACTCCAAAACAATGTATCATGTCCATGTAACTCTACCTTTTAATCTAGCCCTAAACCAAAACATTTGGTGAAAAAAATTCAACAGTAAGCCTAACTCGTTCTATTTTAGAAACTAGTAAAAATGGCTATTAATAGTTTTGGTTAGTTATGGCCTTTAGAACATGGTTTACCCTCCTGAAATGGAGCTGTTTTATGTTCATTCCATTGAGTAGAAATTGGACCTTTTATTTGGGTTCTACTTGGAAAGGGATAAATGCCAACCAGGGCACATGAAGTGCCACGGGCTTCAGGTGGGATAGCATTAGGAAGCTGTAAATAACGTTATTCGCTTCTTGGTCCCTTCGAAGCAACTTATGGCAATGTGTTCTGGGAAGTTTGGGGAAGTCTGGGTGGCTCAGTCAGTTAAGCATCTGCCTTTGGCTCAGGTCATGGTCATGGTCTCAGGGTCCTGGGATCAAGTCCTGCATCGGGCTCCTTGCTCAGCGGGGAGCCTGCGCCTCCCTCTGCTGCTACTCCCCCTGCTTGTGCTCTCTCTCTCTGACAAATAAATCAAATAAAATCAAAACAGAAAAAAAAAAGTTTATCTGTGCTATATTTCTTCATTGCTTCTTAAGAACCAGTTTGTGGCATACATCTGGCTGTGCTTTGACCCTGAATTCTGGATCCTCAGGACATATTTTATGCCACGACACCACCCACAGCGCCACGGCATTGATTCGGGAGAAGGACGAGGCACAGACAGCTTAGCTTGCAAAAGAGAGCGTGGGTGCAGGGGACGACCGCCCCGTGTGCCACTGCCAAGACTGCGATCGCCCGGAACGGCTGCAACCTCGCGTATTTATTGGCAATAAACAACCAAAGACAATCAAGGGAATGATCCGTATTCGTCCTAGTGAATAGGAGTACATCACGGGGAAGTTCACGGGATTAGATGATGTAACGTTCAGCAAGTGAGGCCTATTCTTAAACATGTTTCTATGGACCCTGCAGGCTATTGTCAAGAGCAGTCAAGTTTCAGTTGGGGCAGCGTTCTGCGCTGAGCGAGCTGGGCGTTCCCAACTGCTGTGTAAGCCAGGCTTCCCGGCCGCTGTGCTCTGACGTTTACGCTAAGGCCCGCAAGGTCACAAACATGTGTTCCTGTTATATCCTTAGAATAAGTTCTCGGCCAGGGACTGCTGCAATTTTATTTGCTCACTTACCCATCTCTGACCACCTTTGCCTCTCCTTGGTGTCTGGAGGCTAGAATTTAGAAAGAATTTAAAGGGTTTCTGCTCCCTTAGACCACTTACTACCTCTTCTCTCGGACAAACATGGAGTTTTGGAATGATGACTTAAGGACCCGAGTTTTCTTCCTCTACCAATGTTTTTAGGAGAAACAACTTAAGAAACACATCTGGAACAACTTCTATGAAATGGAAATTCCCTGAAGTGAGTGCATGTGATTAGTGATAAATATTTTCTTATGTATTCATTCACAGACTGGCTTGCAAAATTCTGAGTAATCAGCCAGGAAAAACACATACAGTGTAAATAAAGGTGGTATTAATAAATAGATGTTGTTTTCACAAATTCACAGTTATTTCTGAAGGACTGAAATTTGAATGTAAATGTTCTCCTGACTCCAGGAAAGCCTCACTTCAGATCAGTGTATTTTTAGGTCTTTTAACATGAATTTCATCTTTTAACAGCCTCAATTTACAGATTTCCCTCTATGTAAATGAAATTTGTTCATAAAGGTGAAGTTTGTTTTCTCATAAACTAATCAATGAGTCTACTGGCAACAAAGCCTCTACACCTTTTACTGCCCTGTATGTATCAGAGAACATCATTCTTCCCCACAGCATTCTGAAAGCTTTTACAGATTACTTAATTCAAATAAATGAAGAATGCCAAGGGTTATTTGTCCCAGAATAAGATTTTATTTCATTTTAATAATGAGGTAGTATCCTCAATTTTATCTAGACATACCTGAAAACCTCAGCCTTTTATTTTTTTTGATGGGGTGATAAGTTGCCTTTATGGGCATTAGAAAAGGATAGCTTTCAGTACCGGCACAAGGCTTTGTGAAGGACAAGTTGATGGGAAATCAAGAAGTGTTCATTTTAGGCAGGTGAATTAGAGGAAGGGCCACCTTTACAGATCTAATAGATGAAAGGGCGGATTTGGGCCCCCGCTCTCACCCCCATGGGTATGTACTCTGAGACAGCGCCTACCCCGCCCGAAGGCGCCCAGCGGCCTCGTACAAAAGTCGACCTCTCAGTATCTAATCTCTGTGCACTAAAGGACTTCTTAAAAGTACTCTTCTGTTTTGTTTTGTGTTTTTTTTTTAAAGAACAGTGCTATAGGCTAGTCAGCCTATCGCCATTGAAAGGATGGATAAATGTCAGGTGATTATGCAAATGAGAACCAACAAAAACACCACAGTAATTGCTAGAGATAAGTGTTAGGATCCTTGATGGAACTTGATGTTCCGTAAGAGCTGTGAACTAATACAAATACTCAGTTACTCCTGTGGAGCCCTTATTGTTTATAAAAATCCTTTCCCTCTGCGGAGTCCTTACTTCCCCAGGGGATCAAAACAACTGTGGGAAGGACTTGTTTCCTCATTTTCCCAGATTCAGACTGTACATCACTTGCAGTATACGGACCATGTTGAAGATACGAAGGTATACTAATGACCGCAATATAAACAGTAGGCAAAGGAAAGTGCAAACGTTGAAAATGGATAGAGTGTGGGGTGTAGCTTCCTACTGTGGTGTTTCATTTAGTCTGCAGAGTATTCTAAAAGAAATGTAGGCAAACATTTAGACTTGGTAAATTTCATATAAAAATTCGGATTTTTCCACCCTTGATACTCTAAAATGGCATCAGACTATTCGAGGTGAGTAGCAGTGACCCTTGGAGAAAAAGTGTGTGCCCGTCCACACAGATAAGAGTCTCTGCCACTAATTTGAAGCATAGGTACACACATGTACAACCAGGACATTTCAAACAAAAAAGAAGGTCTTGCCAGGTCCTCTTCTCTCCCATCAAGAAGCTAGGATTTTCCTTGACCATTTACCCAATGTCCAGATAGTTACTGAATGACCACTATGTGCGTTGTCTTGAGGCTGGGATAGAACAATGCACAAGACAGACTAAGTTCCTGCCCTCATCGAGCTTTCCTTCTACTTCACAGAGATTCTGATAGGGTTTAATGAGCTCGTCTCTTACATTTTGCTGTAAAGAGCATATGCCATTATTTTGAAAGATGGTCATTCTTTGAATATATTATGGTATTTGGGGCTCTATTGATGAGTAAGGTGTTCAAGTGCTGTGGCAAGCACATTGCATATCTTAATGACAAGTGAAAGCCCACACTAACTCACTGGGGGAGGGGTGGCATGATCCTTATCTTAACCATGATTTTACAAACCAAATCTCAGAAAGGGAATCTTGCCCCTAGTTTATAAGCTGTAAATCAGTGAAGCCATGATTCATACGCCAGTCTAACACAGAATACCATCTTTCTTGTAGTAACTTATCATACGCTGCTAAAAGCAATTAGCTCAAGTTTCAGCATTTTGCCTAGAGCTCATCTTGCCTAAATCTACAAGTTAATTGGGTTCATTTACTATCTTTTTTAGTTATAGCAGTACATTTTACTATGAGTGGGTAACATGGTTTGCCATTTTCCCAATCTCTGTTTTCTTTTCCACTTCTGAGTCTTTTTAAAACCTGTTTTCTTGCCTTTCACTATCCAGTCCCAAGTCCAAAAGCCAATATTTTAGGTTTTGTCGTCGTCGTCGTTGTTTTTTACAATAGCAACACATGTCTAGAAACCGCCTCTCCCAGTGAAGAATTTACCTATAGAATTTATGCTTAAACATAGAAACTTTTCCCTTTTAACCACATGAAACCAATGGACATATATTAATGGTGATGAGAAGAGAGGAGGGAAAAAGTTATGAAATCAGATGAAATAATCTGAGTGGTTAAGGAACATTACATTCATTGATAATATTAACCGTATCACCCTAAATATGTAGTTGTCAACAGATTCTGCTTTATTTGCATGGATGTGAGAATAATGAGGCTTTAAAGAAATTAATTTCTAAAGCAGTAAAGCTAATGAAGTGTCTGGCAGAGCTGTTTTATGGCTACTGTGATTTCTTTTGTTCGTAGACAAATTCTCATAAAACAAATGAAATACTTTCTGCAAGCTAATGTTCTTTTTCTAAAGAATAAAAATAACTTTTGAATTCTAATCTTCTTCAACCACAGTATAGATAAAGGAAATTTGTGTTTGTATGTTAAAAAAAAATGCTTGAGTAATATTTACTGTTATCTTCAGGGTATAATTTAATTGCAAGTGGAAACATGCAGTAATGCATCCCTCCAAATACATAAATTACGTGTCTCTATATTTCATAGCCCCACACTCCACACAAACATTATAGGAAAATGAATTTCTTTTAGGGAACAACTAGGTTTGGTCAATAATTACAAAATAAAGCAGCGAGGAAAAAAAGGCAATCGATTGATAAGAAATTTGGAAATGTTAACAGTTTCAAGAACATCTGTGTTATGTTCAAAACAACATTATAAAAAATTTAACCCATCAATTCTTATGTTTTTTCACTAAAAACTTAAAAAGTTCCAAAATAGGAACTGTATACATCTATGAACAAATATATATTATATATATATTTATTTTATATATATTTTCATATATATGAAAATTAAAGCTCATCACAGGGACAAGGTGTATGGTAGCACCCGTTGGCATTCAATTTGACATTCACAGCTTTTCAGATTTGACTTCAGCACTATCCCAAATAATCTTGTACATACAACTTCAGTGATACATTGATGGAATTTAAGTGAAACTATGATCACGCTTCTTTAAAGACATAACTGATTTTAAATCTTATTTCTATGTACCTTAATATTAAAAATGATAGCCTATAAAATGAAAGAGATATTTTGGTCTCTATCAAACTTTTAGAGACTGATAATATGGCTCTTCTTTAGTGGAAGATTACTTTTTCAGAATACATATTTATAAGATCATTTACCCAGTTTTTAAATTGATTAGTATCATAGTCCCAAATTTCTCTCCATTTCTTCATTCATTCAACAAACATTTATTTAGCATCTATGGAGTATCCACTGTGCTAGGTACTAAAGATAATAGTGCACTATTTTTGTCCTCAAGAAATATACTAAGTGCACTGTGTTGTAAGGGGAGAAAGACATATAAATAAACAAGACATATAAATAAACAAGTCTGTCCTAAGTACACAATGTTGTGAATGGCAAAAATGAATTAATAACATCTTCTAAGAATCAGAGCAATGACAAAGATCAAGTTAGACTTGAAAGACAAATTATATTTAAAATGAATATTGAAACTTAAGTAAATTTCAGTAATTCAAAGCATAAGCAATGAACATTGTGATGCATTTGGGGCCCGTCAGGCTGTTCACTGTGGTTCAAGTTCAACTAGGGCATGGAAGGACAGATTAAAAGATGAAACTGGAGACCTAAGCAAGAACCTGTCATAATCTTGTATTTCAGGTAGCGAGATTTTTTCTGTGTTGTCCAATAAGATAGCCACTAGTCACATACGGCTATTTAAATTTTATTTCAAGTAATTAAAATAAAATATAATTAAAAATTAAATTACACCATCACCTTAGCCACATTTCAAGTGCTCAATAGCCACTATGTCTAGTGGCTACTATTTGGGACAGTACAAATATCAATCATTTCTATCATTGCAGAAAGTTCTGTTGGACAGCACTGGATAATTTAGACTAGGAATCCCAAATTTTAATGCCTACAGAGGCCAGACATAAAATTAAAAAAAAAAAAAAGAAAGATAAGAAAATTTGGCACACACAAAAAAGAAAATGTAAAATGCTTATGGGACATCCCAGAGGAAATGTTCAGTAGAAAAAGGAATAGAAAACTATAGAGCAGAGAGCAAATGTCAAGACTGTAGTGCAATGTTTTTGTAAATACAGATTATTGGCACACAGTCACGCACATTCATTTACATAATGTCTATAGCTGCTTTTGCTCTACAATGACAGAGCTGAATAGTTACAACAGAGATTTGAGGCCCAGAAACCAAAAATATTTAATACCTGGCTTTTTTTTTTTAGATGAAGTTTGTTTACTCCTGCTCTAGAGTAAGAGATCAGTTTACTATACAGTAAACACACATCCCTCAACCAAATGTGTGGGTTAAGCCCATTCATTTATTTATTTAACCAATTAGAAAATATTATTTATTAAGAAGGACCTATGTTCCAAGTTCAGACTAACAAGTGATATATGGAAATTCTTCAGTAAAAGTAACAGCATTTTTTAAAGTATGTAGATATAATTGTGATAAAAAGGACTTAATATTAAAGACTTCTTTTTTCTCAAAGCATCACAAGAAGATCTTACCAAGGCAAATACATGAGTCCTGCCAGTTTTAACAGTCTTCAAACAATTTTGTTTAGGTTCATGCAAAATTTTACTGGAATATTAGGTGATACTGGCTTCTCTGTCATTTCTTCCAGAGTAATTCAACATAAATACACAATCCAGAAATGTGAAAAGGCTTCCAGGCTGACATCTGAAAACCAAAAGTACCTCAAGGCCCAGTAGGCCATGGGTGATGTGGCTTGAAGAGAAGACTCTTCTTGGCATACCTACGACACATAAAGTACGTGACCATTCACTTAACACAGTCATTCATTCACCCATCCATTTACTTAGCAAATGTTTTTTAGGTACCTATTATTTACCAAGTACTGTTTTGGCCTTGCAGATAAAAAAGAAAAAATAAACCAAAAAAATGATTCTAGGAACCAATATAGATATTGATCTAGTTGAGGAAATTATGTCTCATGGAGTTCTAAGGGACTATAATGGTAAAGTTTAAATAGCTGGTGGGAAATTAAACATTTTCATTAACTTCTATTTCTTCACCAAATCCCATTAAGATGTGAGTAAAAGGAGTCTTAAAAATATATGTCAAAAAGGACAGTTTTCTGCAAAGAAAAAACAAGACTATGGCAATAGAAATTTGGAAGCTAGAAAGAAGGACTAAGTTCACTGACTTAAAAGAAATAAGACATTTCCAGTTTCAGCAACAGGGTGTAAAAAGCTTGGAAGTAACTCCCATTACAGTAAGAAAAAGCTGAACAAAGTGAGAATCAATGACCTTTCTTGGACCCATAAGAAAATGGAGGTTTCAGGGGAAAACACTGTACTGAAATCTGCTAAACAGATGAATTCAGAGTCACAGCCAGAATTTACTTAAGTGGAACAGAAGCCACTTAGCCATAAACTGGTAGAAACACTTAACGGGTACTTTTGAGCAATCACTGAAGGCTAAATGTGGACTACCATGAAAATGAGAAACTGCTTGGTCTTCAGTCTTAGGGTGACCTTGCACCTTCAGGAGTTTTACCTCAAGAAACTCCACCAGGTTCCGAAGCTGAAGTTCTGAGGAAGATCTTCTCATGGCTCTGGAATGGGGAAAAGATAAGTAATCATTATGTAATATACCTAGAATGTACCCTGTAACAAAGATCTACCATTCCAGGGCAAAGGCTTTACCAGAGCCTTATCCCAGATGAGGGAAGGGGGGTTGCTGCCACTCCAGATCCTCCAACCTTTCTGTTTTACCAAAGTAGTTCAAGGTTGGGGGTGAAGCTATACCAGGGGACAGATAGTGGTGAAGGTCACTGCCCAGACATACAGGCACACTAAAGGACTAAGATTTAATTGTAAGATTATAGAATGCTCTCCCTCTCCTATTCCTTTTCATCATAATAAACTCCATTATAATAATAGTAGATTACAGCAAAAAGAGCTTCATGGCACACACTCTGTCTGAGGAAGGGTACTTAGGAAAATCCAAAAGTAAGTGGAGAGGTAAACTGAGGACACTAGAAGAATTTGAAACTTTTGTCACTTAAAGCCACAGCAAATATAAATACAGTCCAATTCCTAAATATATTAATGTAAATCCTCATGCCATAGGCTTATTTACCTCAGTTCCCCTCACCTGACACAACATGCCTGGCTTTCAACAGAAAATTACAAGGCATGCCAAAAGGTAAGGAAAAATAGTCTAAAGAGACAAAATAAGCCTTTGAACCATACTCAGGTATAACATAGATATTGGCGTAATCACAGGGGAGTTTTTAAATCCTTGGTAATATGTTACCAGCTCTAATGGAAAAAATAGACAACATGCAAGAATAGTTGGGTAACATAGCAGAGAGATGGAAACCCAGAGGAAGAATACAAAAGAAATGCTACAAATCCCAAATTCATAGCAGACACAAAGAATGCCTGTGACAGGCTCATTAGTAAATTAGATACTAGATATGTCTGAGGAAAGAAACAGTGAGCTTGAAGATAGATCATAGGAATTTCACAAACTGAAATTTGAAGAGGAAGAGAGAATGAAAAAACAAAAACAAAACAAAAAACAGAACATCCCCAAACTATAGAATAATGTTAAAAGATGTAACATACACATAATTGTAAGGAGTAATAATGGCTGAAAGTCTTCCAAAATTTATCATAGATACCAAACCGCATAGATCCAGGAAGTTCAGAGAACACTAGGTGGGATAAATACCAGAACACAACATCTAGGCTTATTATATTTAGAACCACTCTCCCAACAAAAAGAGAGAGAGAGAGAGAGAGAGAGAGAGAGAGACACACACACACACACACACACACAAAGTCTTGAAAAAGTCCAAGGGGAACAAATGCATCTTAACTATAGAGGACTAAAGACGCAGTGGACTTCTTTTTGTAAGAAATCCTGTAAGGAAAAATAAGGTGGGATGAATTTAAAGTTTTGAAAGAAAAAAAAAAGTACCAGCCAGGAATTCTAAATCCAGAAAAATTATCCTCCAAAGTGGAAGAGAAATAATAATTCCCTTTGACAAAAACTGAAGAAATTTAATGCCAGCCTAACTGTATAAAAACAAAACAAGTTAAAAGATTTCTTTAAATGGAAGGAAAGTGCTATAATCCACAAATTTGTATCTACCTAAAGAAAGGAAGAGTGTTAGGAGAAAAAAAAAATAAAGATAAAATAAAAATATTTTATTTTTCTTATTCTTATTTGATCTAAAAAATAACTTAATATAGGGGCACCTGGGTGGCACAGCAGTTAAGCGTCTGCCTTCGGCTCAGGGCGTGATCCTGGCGTTGTGGGATCGAGCCCCACATCAGGCTCCTCCGCTATGAGCCTGCTTCTTCCTCTCCCACTCCCCCTGCTTGTGTTCCCTCTCTCACTGGCTGTCTCTATCTCTGTCGAATAAATAAATAAAATCTTTTAAAAAAATAACTTAATATAAACTCATAATAGCAACAATTTTCTGTGTGCCTACTGCATATGGGTAAGTGAAACGAATGGCAGTAATGTCATAAGAAGAGGAAGGAGGGACTGAGAATGCTCTAAGATACCTGCACTACTAGCGAAGCAGTATAGTGTTGCTTGAATGTAAGTTAGATTAGCTAAAAATGTATATTGGAAAATCTAAGGCAACCATTAAATTTCTAAAGACTAATTTATCCTATGCTAAGATAGGAGACTAAGGGGAATCATATAAGATGCTCACTTAAAAGCCAAATAAAGCAGAAAAGGAGTAAAAAGAATAAACAAGTTCAACAAATAGAATAAAGTTTAAAAAATGTAAGATATATTAACCCAACTCTATCAAGAATGGCTCTCAATGTGCATGATCAAAACACCAGTTAAAATTCAGGGACTGTCAGGATGGATAAAAAAGCAAGACCCAGCTTCATGTTGCCCCATGAAACCAACTTTAGAAACCAACTTTAAAAAACAAAATTTCAGATTGGTTAAAAGGGATGGAGCCATATATATTATGCTAACACCAATCAAAATAAAACTAAAGAAGTTTTATCAATTTCAAACAAAGCATACTTTAGACCAAGGAAAATTATAATGGATAAACAGGCATTATATAATGATAAAGGAATCAATTTTAGCTTCTCTTAAATGCGTATGTACCTAACAGTAGTGTGTCAAAAAACATTAGGCAAAAGCTGATAAAATTGAAGGTAGATATGAACAAATTCACTCCTATCATTGATGCCTTCAACACTCCTCTTTCAGTAACTAATAGATCAAGCAGAAAATTGGAATATATTTAACCTGAATATCACTATCAATCAACTTGATCTAACTGATATTTATGGAATATTCCAACCAACAACAGCAGAGGAGGACATATCCTCTTCAAGCTTACACAGAACATTCACCAGGATTGATCACATTCTGAGACATAAAATATGCCTTAATAAATTTAATAGATAAGAAAATATACAAAGTATATTCTCAAACTCAGTGGAATTAAGATATACATCAAACATTTTGATTTGTTTATTTGTTTCTCGTGTATTGAGTTTGAGAAGTTCTTTGTATATCTTGGATACCAGTCCTTTATCTGTAGTGTCATTTGCAAATATATTCTCCCATTCCGTGGGCTGCCTTTCAGTTTTTCTGACTGTTTCCTTGGCTGTGCAGAAACTTTTAATCTTGATGAAGTCCCATAAATTCATTCAAAAAATGGGCAGAAGATATGAACAGACACTTTTCCAATGAAGACATACAAATGGCTAACAGACACATGTTAAAATCAAAATCATTAGCCATCAAGGAAATTCATGGTGTGTGAGTCATTAGCCATCAAGGAAATTAGCCATCAAGGAAATTCAAATCAAAACCACACTGAGATACCACCTTATGCCAGTTAGAATGGCAAAAATAGACAAGGCAAGAAACAACAATTGTTGGAGAGGATGTGGAGAAAGGGGATCCCTCCTACATTGTTGGTGGGAATGCAAGTTGGTACAGCCACTCTGGAAAACAGTGTGGAGGTCCCTTAAAAAGTAAAAAATTGAGCTACCCTATGATCCAGCCATTGCACTACTGGGTGTTTACCCCAAAGATACAGACGTAGTAAAGAGAAGGGCCATATGCACCCTAATGTTCATAGCAGCAATGTCCACAATTGCTAAATCGTGGAAGGAGCCAAGATGCCCTTCAACAGATGACTGGATTAAGAAGTTGTGGTCCATATATACAATGGAATATTACTCAGCTATCAGAAAGAACAAGTTCTCAACATTTGCTGCAACATGGACGACACTGGAGGAGATAATGCTAAGTGAAATAAGTCAAGCAGAGAAAGACAATTATCATATGATTTCTCTCATCTATGGAACATAAGAACTAGGAAGATTGGTAGGAGAAGAAAGGGATAAAGAAAGGGGGGGTAATCAGAAGGGGGAATGAAACATGAGAGACTATGGACTATGAGAAACAAACTGAGGGCCTCAAAGGGGAGGGGGGTGGGGGAATGGGATAGACCGGTGATGGGTAGTAAGGAGGGCACGTATTGCATGGTGCACTGAGTGTTATACACAACTAATGAATCATCGAGCCTTACATCGGAAACCGGGGAAGTATGTATGGTAACTAACATAATATAATAAAAAATCATTTAAAAAAAAAAGATATACATCAAACAGAGATAACTGGCAATTGCCCAAATATTTGAGATTAGACAACATACTTTTAAATAACTTTTGGGTTAAAGAAGACAAATGTTGGGCCAAAGAAGAGAAATTTTATTTGAAGTAAATGGAAACGAGAGAACAAGTTACAAAAATTTGTGGAATATCATACAAAGCAGTTGTAAGAAGGAATTAATAGCAATAAGTGCACATATCACAAAAGAAGAAAGACCTAAAGCCAACTTTGTCTTAGGAAACTAGACAAAAGTTTTAAAAATTTATCTTATAAACAGCCAAAATTTTAAAAAACGACATGATACATTTTTGTAATCTTATAATTTTCTTACTTTAGAGCAATTTGTAAATATGAGAAATTGGGGTACAGTGTGCTATAAATTCAATGTTTGTATTCCCCCCAAATTCATTTATTGAAATCTAATCCTCAATGAGGGTATTTAGAGGTAGGGATTTTGAAAGGTGGTTAGGTCCTGAGGGTCAAGCTTTCATGAGTGTGATTCATGCTGTCATAAAAGAGGCCCGAGAGAAGGTCTCTCACATCTTTCGCCATATGAGGTTATCACAAAAACACAATGGTCTCTGAACCAGGAAGTAGGCTCTTACCAAACACCAAATCGGCCAATGTGTTGATCCTGGGCTTCCCAGCCTCCAGAACTATGAGAAATAAATGTCTGCTACGTATAAGCCACCCGTTCTATGGTATTTTGTCGTAGCAGCCTGAACAGACCAAGACACTGTGTTTTCTTCACAGATGGACTATGAAATGACTGTTGAAAACTGTTGGATTTTAATGCACCTTTTTCTTAGGGATGGGATGATGTGAACAGAAAATGTCATTGTTGTTCTGGTTGCAGAAGACATTTGGGGAAAATCAGCCACATCTTTCCTCAACCCTCAAGTGTTAACATGTGAAAACCCCTAGCCTAGATTGCAATTCATTACACTTGATAACAAAATTCTATAATATAGTCCACCTGGCATTTCTATCCTCTCAACAAAACATAAACAGTCATGTATAAGTCTGTTAGCCAATTTCATGACTTTTATATACCATCAATCCATTGTAATTTGTTTATGGACTTGTGTCAAATGTCCAGTGTTTTAGTCTCAATGATTTAACAAATAATTATTGAGCAACTGTATACCCATTATGCCAGATGTCCAGAATGATGAAGTTGAAAAGACATGGCCCCTACGTTCAACCGACCCATAGTCTAGTGAGATAAGCAATTACAAATACATTTTCAAAATAATGGAAATACTGTGAACTTTATTTATATGAAAACATGGCTTGTTTTTCCCTATGTGACAGGACTGGAGGCCCTTGCGTAGGCTGTTGTGGACCGTTGCCCAGATCTCTTCAGCATTGAGGCCCTCACTCCTCTAGCTGCCGGAATTTTTGACAACTGACAGTTCCCAGCATGGCCACATTGGTGAGGGAGTTTCACCTTGCCTAAGGTTAAGCCCCTTCCTGGGGGCGACTCACACACCATATCTGGCTGATGTGAGGGTACAGAATTGCTGAATTCAAGTTAAGTCTCAAGTCCTCTGAGCTCTAGAAATTCCCAGGTGACCAGCTGAGGCTGTGGTTGTGACTGCAACACAGCTCTGCTTCTCCTTCTGTCTCATCCTGCTTTCCTCACACCTTCACAGGGATTATTTCTGAGGGCTTTCTCCAATCAACCTCCTGCAAGAAAGCTTTGTCTCAAGATCCACTTTCTGCTGACCTAAGACATCTCTGACTATATGCACATGTAGGAGTCCTAAGTGTCAAGGAAAATCCTGAGGGCCAGACTGGAAATAGGATAAGACATTAAATAAGGGAGTCTGTTAGGGGAGACCTGATGTGGGATTTATAGGGCATTAGAAGACCCTTGAGACTTGGACTAGACACTTGCTTCAGGTAACTTTATCCAGTAAGAGCAGAGTGGCCGATCAGCCCGGGACCCAGTTAGAGTAGTTTTAACACATAGGAGGTAAGATGAGTGTAGCCCTTACATTGCTGTTATGGGGAGTCTCTGTGACATTTCGTAAAGAGGTCTGAATGACCTCACAAACATGAGGAACTAGAGATATGTTTCTGACCTGATCCCAACAAACTAAAGTGGCCTTAGGTAGGAAGTCCCCAAATATGTGTATGTCTGACATCTTATGGATTAATCATTATTAACTCTCAATTAAATAAAAATATTGGAATTTGGTTTTAAAAGTATTGGGTTAGGGGTTATTAAACATTTTCCAAAAAGTGAAACCTCTGCCGTTGATAACAGGCAATGCAAATTTAAGCGATACATCGATGAATAGTTTTATTAGAATCATTGTGTATTTATTTAAGCATGTAACAGAAAATTTACCATATGATGATGTGGTTTTGCAGACTTTATTATTATTTAGAACAATAACCATTAAGTAAATAATGAATAATCAATCAGTAAAATACATAATCATTGAGTAAAACAGAGATGATAACAAATTATGATGTTGGTGATCTGTCTGAATTTTGAAGGTCACTGACTTATAGGGGAAGTAACAGTGGTGATGGAAAGATGCAGTGTGGAAAAGCCTTGGGGTATGGAAATGGAAGTGGAGAGGCGCATAAGAAAGTTTGGACAGCAGCACTTTTGCAAAGTTACGTGTGGGGATCTAGGGGTCATCTGTGGGGCTTTGGAGAACAAATACGGTTGGTGATGTCTCAACTCTGCAATATGGCGGGGAAGCTGGAAGGGCTGAGATCTTCCAGTTACCACTCTGAAACTATACTTAGCTTAGGTGGAACATTGACTTGATAATCTGCCAATCTAAGGGGACTTTGTCAGGGAAGACAGGTTTTTCTAGCTGTTTAAGGGCAGGTAACATAGAGGAGTTTGTGGCACCTTAAGTCCTAAGGGCTAATGTTCAATAACTATCTGCCTTGTCCCACTATGTGCCCTGCCTGTTTTAAGCATAAGAGATCCAGCAGTGAACAAAAGGGATGCATCTCTCTGTTCCGATGGAGCTTTCATTTTGATAACCATATCCAGGATACCCTAATATAAATCCAGTTTACAGTGAACTGAATTGTGACTCTTAAATTATGAATGAAAGAAACTTCACTACTCCCAAGGTAGCTTTTGTCCAGGACTGAATTTTTGCTTCCAAAAAATCTCTACCCAAGGCTTAAATTATGTCTCTTGTTTGGAATTAAACATTTAAGTGGCTTGTTTTTAATTTCAACATACTCAGTATTTTTAAAGAAATTTTAAATGTACTTTACAGAAATAGATGCTATTCTTTCAGGAAGATATTGTTTTTAGTACTTTCAGAAAAATAGCTAGTTAGTGTAGAAAATATTTGTAGTAAGACCCAGGTTTATTTGACTATGCCAAGTTAAACTGTTTTATAATCATAAAACATAGCCTTACGTCCTTTGTGTCACAGGCCTGCTGTGACAGGACACAGATACCTTACTGAAGCTCAGTTATCAGTACTGAGCAAAGAACTGAAAATCAGTGCCTACTGATAAGGAGTCAGTACCATCATTCCAAATGCATTAGCTGTTCTTCAGATTATATTCTCAATGTTTGTAAACAAACATTTGGCAATATTAAAGCTTCTTTGGTGAATGACTTTCTACGAAAAAATCTGTATGTTTTAATTGTTATGTTTTGTTTGGTAATGCTTTTAATTAAAAATGTTAGGTGTCTTTAAATTTCATCTTTGACATAAACATAGCAAGCTCCCCGGGCACATTGACTAGGATTTACTGATGGAGGACAGGGTTGTTCTCCAAGAAGAAACACTTCCCTTGAAGCAATATGGTTCTGGCTTCTTCATTGCCTGTGGTAATTTCCTCTTATTTCACTATCTTCCCATTTAAATATGTATTTTTTTAACTAGAAAAAAAAAGTTTTTTTTTTCCTAAATCAAATAATTCTACTTAAATGGGGTATCTAGGATAGACATATTTGCGGAGATGGTAGAATAAGGTTTACTGAGAACAAGGGGAAAAGAGAAACGGGGAGTTATTATTTGGTGGGTACAGAGTTTCTGTCTGGGGTGATGAAAATGTTCTGGAAATGGACATTAGTGATGGCTGCATTATAAATGTACTTAATGCCCTTAAATCGAACATTTAAAAAGAAAGCGATGAAATTTACATTATGTATACTTTTACCACACACACACACACACACACACACACACACACACACACACGGCCTTTGAAACCACCAAATTTGCAATGGCATCATTAAATATTTCTTAATGTAATGTTGGTGTCACCATATTCTAATTTCCAGTCGGCAACCATCAGGATTTGCAACCACATGAAAGCAAAAAAAATCTCAATTATTTCCTGGAATCTCTCAGAGCTTTTACTACGTGGTTTTACTCTCCTCAGACAGGCACAGAATGTTCTTATCATTCAGAAGGTTAACAAATCACCTATTTAAAGAGCTGCTTTGATAGCACACACTTCTATGGTTCTTGGCCTGTGGGAAGAATTAAATACTCTGTTTCTAGTTGGACAGTGTATTGTTTCCGACCATGAGTAATGCTAGGGAAGTTACTGAAACTGGCCCCCAGGAATGAAGATGTTTCATGAGAAGCCAACCTTTTGATGAAGAAAGCTCCAAAGAGATTTAAACCTGAAACACCAAATGTGATCATGCCTCAATTTTCTTTTTTATCCCCACAGACTCATAATTATAAAGTAAGCTCACAAATTGGTGATTTAATGCTTATATAAATGATATGCTTAGACATCATTCTATAAAAAATGGGCACATAAATTATTTCTGAACAGTAATATTTCCTCAAGTATTTGAAGTGGATTTATTCAAAATACAGGATTGTTTCCAAATATAAAAACTCTCATATGATTTAAATGGGAAAGCATCTTTCACTTTGTTGTCATGTTAATATATGTCCACATCAAAAAATTCATCTCGTGAATTATTAAAGAATTAACCTCAACAAGGCAAATTACAAGGAATGAATTATTGCTATTAAAGGGTCAACTTGAATCAAATCAAATAGTGCTCAAGGGGCTATAACTATCTCAGAAAAAGTTCTAAATGAAGTCATTATTTTACAGTAGACATTAGAGCAAAACTTTTCATTCAGTTGCCTACTTAAATTCTAGAAGACTGTATTCTGTGGTGGAGCGTTCACTTTTCCTAGGATACAGGGTAAATTGAAAGGAGAATATTTGCAGACCAAATAGGTGCCATGCAGTAAATACACACTTCCCAGACATGACCTGCATCTGAGGGTTCCAAACTAAACAGGACATAACTGTCAGGCTGGAGGATGAAGAAATAGCAACACGGAGGAGAAAACAGTCTCTTAAAACCCTCAGTCCATTCTGACATTTTCATTCCTTGACAGAAACTTACGTAGCTTCTCCTGTACGGTTCGTTCTACATCTTTTACAAATACAGACTCGTTTTCTCCTGTGCTACCGTTTTACCCTAAGGTGCTCTCGTGAATGGCGGAACTGCCTAAGGTCACGCAGATCATCAGTGGCAGAGTCAAGAGTCAAACCTGAGCATTCTGCCCCAGGGTGTGTGTGCTCAGCCATGATACGAGGCTAGCTCCCTGAAAAACTAATGAAATGATCTTTGTGAAAGGAAATCACAAACACCGGGTCCCCTTTGCTTTCTACAATTCAGGCATTGCACATTATTCTATTCTATCCCATCTCGTGCTTGAACTCAACTTTTGTCTTCACGTGGGATGTCTTCCTTTGTTTGAAAAGCAAGTACAGCCAACAGAGTTTACTTCCATGGTGTAAGGTAGCAGGCCTTGCTTCCAGCAGCACTGGTCAGCCAGCAAGTAAACAGGCAGGAGCAGGGCCAGGAGGTGGTCTTCTGGGAAATGCCTGGCTTTTATCTCTCTCTTTTGTAGTTTCTTTTCACTTCCATTATGTGCATCTCCTGAGCTGGTCTCATCGGTCAAATGATGACAATTCTGCCATCACGCACTGTGAGAACAGCCTTCATTCAACATGAAGTTTTCCACATGTGAGAATTCAGAGGGAAAAATTCTGCATTAATCCTTCTTATTTTTTTTAATCCCATAATTCAGATTGCACGCTTTCTCCCTCATTACTTGCCCTAGAGTCACCTTCAAGGCTACAAATCATTATAGTGCCCTAAAAGCTGAATTCACATAAAATGGTTAATTTCTTAGGATTTTTGCATCCATCAAGAGCTTTAGTTAGCATAATCCTTTTTGCTTGTTGCTCTTTTCCATTGAAAGAATGCTCTCCCTTGAGATAAAGAAGCAAGCAAAGAGGTTTACTCTCCCTGCCTTTGCTCACATGACGAAGCAGCTGGTCAGGATGGCAGGGAACAGTGAGTGGAGTACAGGGCTTCTTCAAGCCTCAGCTCTGTGCTTGTACGATTGATTATGAGGGGGGCTCCTGACGGGCTCAGTCGGTAGAACATACGACTCTTGATCTCCAGGTTGTGAGTCCCAGCTCCATGCTGGGTGAAGAGATCACTTACAAATAAAATCTTAAAAAGGAATGGATTATGAGAATTGATTATGATAGTGCCTAAATGTTAGGGTTCTCATGAGTCTTAATTGAGATAATGCCTTTGAAGAATACACCACAGGGCCTGACCCAGGACGGGTGCTCTAAACGTTTATCTTTAATATATCACATTCCCTTCCTGAGCAGTGGGCCTGTTTTCACCATGTTCATCTTCTTGTTAGTAAGATATTAATTCATCAAGACTAAAGCAATACCTTCCTTACTAGTTTCCTTGATTCTACTTTCACCACCCTGCATGAACTTGCTAGAGTTTCTCTGCTAAAATAAAACTTTTTTTAAAGATTTTTTAAATTTATTTGACAGAGAGAGACACAGCGAGAGAGGGAACACAAGCAGGGGGAGTGGGAGAGAGAGAAGCAGGCTTCCCGCTGAGCAGGGAGCCCGATGTGATGCGGGGCTCAATCCCAGGACCCTGGGATCAGGCCCTGAGCCAAAGGCAGACGCTTAACGACTGAGCCACGCAGGTGCCCCTAAAATAAAACTTTTATCATGCTATTACCTCATTCTAATACCTTTGATAACATCCAGCTGCCAGCACATCAATTGGCAGATATTAATCACCAAACGCATTCGGTGAACAAATAAATAAACACACGGGTGCCCTATGGGAGACTTTTCACAAACTCTACCCTCTTTTCTTAACCTTATCTCCTGCTAGTTATTACCATCAACAGAGAGCATTCATTTATCTATCCTGTGACTTCCACAAGTCAGGTACCATGGTAGCTGACGAATATTCAAGGGTAATAAAAGGGCTTATGGCTTCTTTGAAAGAAAACATTCACTTAAGCCACATTGACTTATTTATTGTCTTTTGCCTTCCCATTGCCAAGATTTTGATAGTTCTGTTCTGCCAGACCAAAAAGCTCTCTCTTCTTTCACATTCTTTTTATCCCTCAGGTTTCAGCCGCTCAGCTTGTACCTTGTTCTCCATAAACACTTACCTAACTATCCATGTGTAAAATGATCTCTCTCCCATCCCTCCTCTGCTTTTCTAAGACAATTATTTTTAATTATATCATACTTAACTTTGGCTAGGAATTATAATTATATAATGCATTAGAAGTTTCCTGGTACGAAAACTCTAAAATGCTATTATATATATTATATAACATATATATATTATAGGACATATAACATATAGCATATTATATAACATAAATATATATAGATAAACATATAATAAACATTTATATATATATATATATATATATATATATATATATATGTATTATATATATGGTTTATGCACTATCTCCTTACTGGTGTGAGTTCTATAAGGTCATGCCTTTCACATTGCACTTTTTATTGCTTAGTATCTTATATTAACCTAATATTAATATTTTGTCACATAGTCTTCCTCAGTCAGTATTCGCTGGTTGATTGATTGTTTGATAAGTTACTGGAAATTTCCTCGTGTTTAGCAGAGAGGTATGTTGTTTGCCCACAGTACTAGATATTCAATAAATGTTGCCTTGTCCCAGTACAAACTGATCGATTCATGAAAAGAATAAAAATCTCTTGACTGCCGTTGATAAAAAAGAAGCTCCCGAGCATTCAAGAGAAGAGGCAGAGAATTAAGGAATTGAATACCTCCTTGTGGTGAAAGAGAGTTACCTTTCCCCTGTCTTAATTCCCAACTTGCCCTATCCTTGTCCCTGTTCCCAGAGTGGAGATTCTTCCCCTGGGGTCTCTGGCTACTTATAAAGTCCATGAATGGTTCTGAGCAGGACCTGGAATCCAGTACAACGTTCTGCACAAGGAAAGGCAGATAGTTATATTTAGCGAGTACAGAGTAAAGGTTTAAACTCAAACTTATCTAACTGCTTTTCCGACTCTATCACGGCTTAGATGATTTCTTGCATCTTGGACTGGGGGAAGGATACAGTACTGGAGTGTCCAAGGAAAGTTTTGCAACACCACCACCACAGCAGTGACAGCAACAGAAGCATCAGTCAACACTTACGTATTATTTGATGTGTGGCAGGCACAATCCTAAGTGCTGTATGTCTTAACCTATTTGAAACCTCTCCACAAATCTATGAAGTAGGTAGTACTATGCTTATCCACAGTTTATAGTTTAAAAAACTGATGGTCAGAGAGGTTAAGTTATTTATACAAAGACACAAGTACATGGAACACAATGGTGCTGGGTGGGGGCAGAGAAGGCTTGTGGGAAAGAAAGATGGCCAACGTAATAGTTTTCTACTACCAGATTGTGTTTCAAGCCACCCTGTATTCAAGGCTACCCTGAATTCCACCTGAACCTTCTTCCTTGGCCAAAAGAGAAAATCTGTCCATGGTGGCAAAATAAGGAGCCAGACAACCCATTCCAGCCCCTGACCTGACCTTGAAGAGTCAGTCTAAGAATAAACCAGTCACATCAGGTTTGTGAAGATAATGACTTGCTTCCAGACCTCTTAGAAAATAAAAGGGTGTCCGAAGGAGACCTTTCTAAACTCTGGCATTCTTCACATCTTTAATATACAGGTACAATTTAAATCACTTGTATTTGATGTTGGTGAGGAAGAGTGACTAGCCTTGAAATGAACTTTGACAACATGTAGAATATAGTTACCCTGCTAACTAGTGGGTTGTCAGTAGAAATCATAGTTTAAGTGGTTTTAACAGCAGATGTGGAATGTGCTCTGAATTTGAATATTTCAAATATCTATAAGGCAGCCAAGCTTTAGGTGAACCCTACCCCCAAACGTTCCAACTTATTCAGGATAAATTTCAGCAGCCTCTGCACAAGCACTGCTTCTAGCCTCAAAAGTGTTCCAAGAGACCTGGATCCTGACGATAGCCCCATGGCATCTTTGTGACTTAACTGCCCATGACTTGCTTGTGTCTTAGTGTCTTCTGCCTAAAAGTGGGTGTGACAATGTATGCAACTTCACATCCGATTAATGGTATTTTAAATACGATGATGTTTGGTAAAATTCGTGGAGTTTTGGAAGTGAAGTTCTTACTAAAATTTAAAAAAAAGGGAAATATTTGTTCTTGTACAAATATGGCATGTAAAAAGAATTGTAGCTTGGTCACAGTTTTTAAACTAGACTGCAAAGACATGCTATCCAAGAATTTTGCTAATTAATTTTCTTTATTAAGAGTTTGGTCTTTCTTAAAATCGAGTACAATGGAAGAGTAGATTAGGTGCAAGAAGATCTGGGTATTAGTTTCTGTTGTGCTTCTTACCAGCTCTGTGAATTTGGGCAGATCATCGGACTTTCATTTACTCATCTGTAAAATGGAAATAGTGGAAATGATTTCCCTTGCTCATCTCAAAGGATTGCTACGACATACATCAGAAAACAGTAAAAGCTCACATTTATGGGAGCTTAACTTATCGGGCCATGCTCTGAGTTATGCACTTTATATATACTGCTTCATTTCATCTTCTCTCCAATATTTTAAGTTAGGTAATCATTTTTACCTATCATACAGATATGGGAACTAGACTCAGAGAGGTTAGGTATATTGTCTTTACTATCAGAGGAAAAAGCAGATGTGAACGGCAACCAAAATGACTCTGCTTTATAAAAGTAAGATGGTCTACCTGTCAAGATAATGTGTCTTCTTTTCCTCTTCCTTTCCTACTTCTTCTTCCATTTTCTCCTTAATACCCTTATCCCCCCACTCCTTTCTCTCTCTTTGGTGACAATTACTGCCATTATTCATCATATGCACTATGGTAGGGTTGGGTTTTGATTCGCAGCAAACCAGGGCTGGGCAAAGCAATAATCATGGTGGAATCTATAGCCAATGTTCTGTCTTTGTGTGGTCATTCACCAAGTGTTTCTTGAGAATTTACTATATACCATGACTGTGCTGGGTACAGGGACTCTACAAATGAAAATGATGCACTTCCTCCCTTGGGGTGACACACATCCGTAAACAGCTATTACAGGAAGAAGAAGCGATTGCATGTCGTATGAAAGAAATGGATGCAAGAGGAGTTCAAGAGGAAAACGTCATTAATTCCACATAAGGGGATCATGGATTTTGCACCAAGATCCAGGGAAAATAATACTTGGCTTTTTTTTTCTAAATGATCGGAATAACTGGGTATGTGGTTATTCAATGTCAAAGACAGGAGGCGTGGGGTAAGATGTTATAAAATTAGGGAGGCGGGTCTTGGGAAATAAGGCAAAATGTCATGTGACAGCACCCCTCCCCTCCTTTAGATACCCACTCAAGAATTTAATTCCTTCAAGTTTCATCAAGGCAAAAGTATTTATTGTAGAATTGTGTACTTGGATGGCTAGAGGAAGGAAAGAGAAGGTGGAGGATGGGAGGGCTATCCTCTCAAGTTTCACAGATGTTGATTTCAAGTTTCCACCTGGTAACAGCCTAGGGGCCAGGGCAGAAAGATACAAGTCAAAACATAGAGACACACAGGGAGAGAATTAAACAGCATCCAGCAAGGGAATTACAAAAACTCAAAAAAGCTTTCCAGTGGCTAAATAAATATCTTTCCTTGTGTTTACACTTTTTTTTTTCTATTTACTGAAATTTGAAAAGAGCCATAGACTCTGTTGCCTTTTCAAAGTTCTGGATTATATAAAAGTATAGTCCATGAAAATCAAAATTTTCATACGCAGGCTAAATTATAGTGTGACCAATTTCTAGTATCTGTGTGTTTTATTTAGAAAAAAAGAAGAAACCCAATGGCTGGTAAACAAGAAAGAATATAAACTATGAGTAATGAAATAATAATAGTAATTAATAATAATAATAATAATAATAATAATAATAATAATAGCAAACGTGACATTCTTTTCATATAAAACCATGACTGTCTTCCAGGACACTTTAGAAATATGTTCAAAATACATAGAAAAACTCCACAGCAGAGTACTTGAATTTGCACAAACAGCCCAAGGCAAGTAAGAATCTGAAAGAGTATTTTCATATAAATCTACTCATGTATTTCTGCAGACCACATTTAAAATAACCACAAGATTAATTTGGTTCCATTTGCCAGATTTGCACATCACGAAAGCAAGAAAAACTGTCATTTGGCAAGTATAAATGTTACTTATAAACAAGACTAGAAAGGGTGGATAGTGGAGTGAGGCTGGGGGTGGGGAAGCAAACCCTTTAGTTACAATGTTTCAGGGAAATGAATCGACACAATAAAACAAATTTCAAATCAAGTTACCCCTCTATACTACATAAGCAGTTTAGAATCTTAAGCAGATGCAGAAGGAATAAAGCAAATGGGGAGAAAAAAAGGCCGATAAACTTTCTGGCTGCAATACAAGAGACATATCATTACCATATGATCTAATGTGGGTGTCAGCCGGATTGTGTTCATCGAGGGAAACCTTATTTTTTAACTGTGCTATGGAGTAGAAGCAGGAGGTTTTCAACCTAGTGACAGTCACAGAGCAGCACCTACCCCCTCCTTTCCACACCTGCAAACTCTTTTGCTTGGGCTGAATATTTAGTGTAATTACATCTCAGCTTTGAGGGCTCCTGTGGCAAATCCCCGGATTAAAAGGTATGGTTTTCAATAATTGTCCTGAACTCTGCTACAGACTAATAAAACTTCGATCAAGTTGAGAGCAAAAGGAATTATTTGGTGAGAGAAAGAAAAGAAAAAAAAATCGTGCTAAACTTTTGATAATCTTTATGCAGTATTTTAAACAAGTATTACTTGAAGACAGAAGTTAAATATTTGGTAAAATGGTTGAATGCATTGTTTTAGTTCTTTCTGTTCTTGCAAAGATGTTTATTAAAAAAAAAAAAAAACTATAACCTAACACCATGACTATCTATATTGATATATTTTGTATTTGTACTAATGAAATGTTTTACCTCTTTAGAAAGTATTTAAATTCTAGGTCAGCATACTATTTGTAGTTGGGTTACATATATATATATATTTAAGGATTTAGTTCCCTCCTGAATTCTTGCATATTTTCAGAACTTTTAAAACCTCAGAGATGTGAACTCTGGTGATGAGCGGCAGAAATCAAATAAATGTATATTTCTACAACCTAGAAAAGAATAGAAATTATCACCAGAGAAGTGAAAATAAACATTGAAAATACTTATGCTGCTTATTAAAGATAATCTCACAGTTAGCTACATAATTCCTTACAGAGAAAGAAAAAACCCAGTCAGTTATTTTCGATGCAAATGAAATTTTATTGTAAGGTACATCACTTGAAAACGAAGGTGTAGGTTATTTTTCTTGCTAATTTCAAAACAGGGGAACACAATGACCACTGGTTAAGTGAGCTCCCAGTGACATAAATTCCTGTGGCTTTTTCTTTTCCTATTGCTATTTTGACCAGAAAAAGAACCAAATGCCTCCGATAGCTTTCCTTATTTATGGATAAATGCCATTTTTATTGTCTATTTTTAAATTATTTCCATTATTATTGAGGCTTTTCCTTCACCTAGTGCTGGGGGATTTTTATTTTGCTCTGCAGTTATAGTTTTCCTTATCTCCTGAGGGTTCAATTTTGATTTTGAAAGTCATCCCAAACGCATAAATGACATCCTACAAATGTTGAACTGAGTGATATAGTTAATTTAATGGGCTGAAGTAGTTTAAGGAGCCAGAAATTATTATTTTTGATGAAACACGTATAAATTGTGGCGACTAGCTTTAGTGGAGCAGTGATATTATACTTAGCAATTAACATCTAGGAAAGAGTCATACTTTTTGAGCATTTTTGAGAATGCTTAAAACAGTTTCAATGAAATTTAGAAAGTATATTATCTCAGGAATAATCTCCTTGGTTTCTACAAGGGCATCTGCTCTTTTTTGTTTATTTTTCTTATATACTAAGGAAGGAAGGGAATTATTAAGAAATTATTAATATCAACTGCCCCCATTAATTGTTTTAAGATGCTGGGTCTTCAAGTATGATGACACTTATTTAAAAGAAATCATCTCCTGGGGGAATTTGTATAAAGTTTCTGGATGCATATTCTTCTCCAGGACATTCAAGGTTAAAATGCACACACACACACACACACACACACACACACACAAATCAAAATGATAAAAATAAGTAATGGAAACTATAAACTTCCAGCTTGTGCTCAGCGTTAAACCAAGAAAAATATTGTACAGAGAATTTGCACCATTTTAACAAGAGTAAACACATATAAATGATAATATTCGTCTGAGCTAGCGTTCAACATTTCCTTTTTGGGGTTAGTGAAACAACCAGGCATTTTCTGTTCTGGAGAAAAGATCAAAAAGCAACATCTGCATTAATTCTCATTGCTATTTATTCAATCTGCAATTACTTTGCTTCATTTTTCTTCTAAAATTGTAAGATATTAAGTATGCAACACTAGCAAACTGTGGTAAACTGTAAACATTGCATTTTAATGTGAAACAGACAGAAACCACTCCCTTAGATCCAGTCCAAGGGAACACTGCCAAAACAATGGGGCTCCGTTAAAAGGCTAGGCAGCAACTGAGTGGGAACAGGGAACACGCTCCCAGAGAAAACCTGATACCAAATTTAAAGGGGCAGTGTGAACAATAATCTTTGTGGTATTTTTTAAATGAGAAGCCACATGCCAGTGCTGCCTTACACATACCCCAGTAATAAATATGAACTTAAGAACAAAAGTGTAAGAAATCCAAAAACTTTTTTTTTCCTTCTCCAGTGCATCTAGCCAAGAATTTCCAGAAGTTACGTAGATAGATGCATTAAGGTTAGGACATCCAAAGTGGTTTATTTTTTTGTCTTTGTTTGTCTTGGATTTGTTGTTGTTGTTGCTTATGTTACAATTGGCTGATGACTGAAAATCATTCTTGGAGTTGGGTTATGAATGGGCAGCATTAATATGATTCTTGTAAGTGTACAATTCAAAGTAGATGGAGGGGAACGAAAGATAACATCTGCTATGTGTTTTGGGAATCCTTAGAACAGTTTCAATAGGATTCGAAAACATATCAAGTCAAAAACACACTGCTTGCTCTCCACATGATCAACTCCTTTTTGTTATTCAGATCTGTGTAGTTCCCTTCAGCCACCTGAACACCAGCTCAACGACAGATGTATGTATCTAACACGCTTATTGAATGAATGGATAAATATTGTATGGATTTGTCGAAACTGTACTTTTGTTTGTTTACAAAATTGCCCTCTGGGTAAAGCCAGATGACATGTAAGTCCTGTAAAAACCAGGAGGCTTTTCCATATATGTTTATTGTTTTATTAAAAAAAAAAAAAGATCAGTTTGAGAAACTGGCCCACAGATTTATCTTAAAAAATAAATTATGTTCCACCAAGTTGAGGTTTTCCATTTGTTACCTTTCTCAGGCTAGAAATTTGATATCGAGAAAAGATAAGTTTGTGTTTTAAAAAATCAGACCGACTGGTTGCCCGGAACAAGCCGAATAACTGGTATTGTTAATAAATTGATGGTCAATTGAGTCATTTATGTGCAAAATGTTGTGCAAGGCCTGGGTACAGAACAAAGAATAATAAGACACGCCCTGAAGGAGTACATCTTCTAGTTGGGGGGACAGACCAAGCACGCAAAACAAATTACAGTATAATGTGATAAGTTCTTTAAAAGAGGTAAGAGCAACGTGCTTTAGGGCACAGAAGAAGGAGGAAGCAGCATCCTGCCTGGATGAGCCAGGCAATCCACAAGGGAAGTCCATTAGCTCAGTCAGTCTTCACAGCCATCTTACAAGGTAAGTATTTTAAATGGCACTTAGCTTTGAGTGTCGGGGTTGAGGTGGCGACTGGAGGAGAGAGGAAATGGAGAAAAATAAGGCTTGAAACATCGGTTGATACCAAATTATGAATGGTCTCACAGGCCACAAAGGGGACGTGAACCTTACTGGCAAGCCTTAAGAAGTCAACGAGGAGTTTTCTGTAGAATAGAAATACAATCAAATCTAATTCTCCGAACATGACAGGAGCAGCAGAGTGGAGGATGACCTGGAGTAGAGGAAATAGTCAAGGCCGAGACCAGTTGGAAGCTCTTGTTCAGGGAGTGATGAGAAAT
Source organism: Ursus americanus (assembly GCF_024610735.1). NCBI lineage: Eukaryota > Metazoa > Chordata > Mammalia > Carnivora > Ursidae > Ursus > Ursus americanus. The sequence goes on from NC_142143.1 coordinate 27,944,943, forward strand.
GTCTGGACCAAGATAAATACAGTGGGATGGGGAGATGACATTGGTTTCCAGAGGTATTTCTGATGCAGGAATTGAAGAGCTCTCATGTGTATAGACAAATTTTATTTGACTGTGGCTTGGCTTGTGTTGAATGAGCCCTGAGAATTCCAACATGGTCTATCATCATAACAGTTTTGCAAATGACGTGAATATATAATATACTGTCTCAATTTGGACCCCAAATTCAAGCAAGCAGATTTAAATTACATTCAGATTTCTTTTCCTAAGTAAATAGCTGAGCAAGGTAGTCTGTTACGTACCTTTCAAATACATTTCAGTGTTCTGCTTCCTAATAGTAAATGAAAGATTTTTTTTTTTTTTTTTTTATACTTTACACTCACTCTACTGTGGGGTGTTATATGAGACAAAATGCAGTAACCAGGCGGCACGGCTCTTCTAAACCTCTCGTTTATTTCCTAGGTTCCTTGGCTGTGAAAATACATGAGATAAATCATGAAGGCAACCATCATCTTCCTCCTGCTTGCACAAGTTTCCTGGGCTGGGCCCTTCCAACAGAGAGGCTTATTTGACTTTATGCTAGAAGATGAGGCTTCTGGGATAGGCCCGGAAGAGCATGCTCCTGTGGATTCTGACCTCGAGCCTCTGGGCCCTGTGTGTCCCTTCCGCTGCCAGTGTCACCTGCGAGTTGTCCAGTGTTCTGATCTGGGTGAGTAGGTGCAGCTCTACCTTGCTTCATTCACAGGCAAGGCTTCCCGAGGGGTTAGCATTTTCCTTTGTCATCTCTGCAGTTCCAAATGTGAGAGACAGTGCCATCTATGGAGAAGTCAAGGAAGCTGAATAGCCTAGCAAGAAGGAGCTTGCAGTTAGGAGACCTTTTGCTTTCCTTTTTAAGTTGGGGCTCCATCACTTTTGCAATCTCGGAAGAGTCACTTTTTAAAAAATCTTTCTGAACTTCATGGTCCCCCTTCTGTAAAATAAAATTTTGAACAAAACAATGTCTTCTGTTCCACGATTCCAAAGGGATGGCTTACTTTAATTCCGTGATTTGCTTTCAAGAAATGTTAGATATTAAAACCTGGGTGATGGCCCTACTCTTGGCTTAGTTAGCCCAGATAACAGAGTTTGAACATTACTAAATTGTAAAGTATGCAGTTATCAGAAGCAAAACAAGTGAAGTTTTAGAACAAAAAAAATTATCTTTCAAGTACCAAAATACTCCCTTAATCTCTGGGGTCTTAGTTTTGCCTTTGCCTTTGGCATGTTGTAATCTAGCTATTTATATTCTTTAGAAAGTTTCAAAAGCAATCTTTACAACTAAGATACGGTGTACATATTCAATATAACCACAGGACATATATCTTTAGACTAACACTGTATACAGCTTGATTTATCATGTTTCAAGAAAACATTGGCCTGGGAATTCCAAGAGCAATACACTCAAAAGATAAATCTCTAGAAAGTTTGAGGCCCCAGCAGATGGGCCCAAGGGGAATGAATGTAATTGACATGACAGTTAAATTGCATCTCTCTCTCTCTCCTCCTCTGTTTTTGGTTCATTTTCTTATAAGGAAAAAAGAAAAAGAAAGAAATCCTCACAGAATGACTCTGCCATTGTATATTTCCTTATTGAAGAAACTCCATAGTATAGTTGGGTACTGCTTTGGGGAACCCTATATCTATTCAGAACATGCTTTCTAGCAGTATTTTGCAGGAAAATTTGCCACTAACCTCTACAGTTGGAATAAACTACATGCTGGAACCCAGGAAAACATAAAACATGTTAAATAGTAACAACTCAAAATCAAACATTCAGTATAGTTTTTAAAATGTTGTATAACCATGTAACACCCAGAAAAAAAGTGCATGGAAATGTTTTTAAAAAGCTACAGGATAATTCCACTGGATTCATTCATTCATTCATTCATTCATTCACTCATTCATTCAGCAAATATATTGAGATCCCACAATGGGTCAGATCTGTTGTAGGCCCTGGCAAGAAAGGAACAAGGAAGACAAATATGGTCCTTGTTCTTGTGGGTCTGATATTATATTGGTGGTGATTATTTCTCTTTTGAATTGTATATTTGCTACAAGTGGGATTAGATCACTCTCAAATTCTATAAAAACTGTTATAAGCATCTAGAGATTATCTGCATTACTGGTATGAGCAAGAAAATTATGCAGTTGAAAATATTTGCACATAAGAATCACCATGTGATGGATATACTAGGAGTAAACTTTTAAAAAAATTTATTAAAATGGCCGAGTTCCTAAGAAATGTGAAGCCAGTTAAATCTCACTTTGCCTCTGGAAACAAGGTTAAAAGGATTCATGGTTATCCCCATATATTGCCAACAATGAACAGTTGATATTTTTAAGGAGGAAAGACTTGGGTACTCACTTCACTGATTTTATTTTACATAACTGTAGTTTGCTCACATTATAAATAGTTTAAAGCTTGAGTCTGATGAAAGCATTTGAGACAGTTTTCCAGTTGTCTTTCATAAAAAGGCCTAAGCCTATTGCTCAAAACTAAACAGAAAAATCCAGTCTCTGGAATGGTCAAGTTCATTGGCTTGGGTGTCTCATGATACAGTTTTGTTGATGTCCTTGTTATTATCTTGTTTCAATTTATTTTGTCTTGTTTTTGGATGAGGCCATTTTCTACATGTTACCTTTTATCTAAGAGCCCAGATTGCACATCATTCCTTTAAAAGGCTGACTGGCCTTATATACTAAAGAAGTAGCGAAGATTATAATAATGAGTTGTTTGGGGGACCCCTACTGAATGAAGAGAACCGAGTTCCCATGAGCAATGGTCTCATCTAAGTTACTTTTAGTTTTTATTAAATTTGTATTTAAATATATTGTGAAAGGGTTTTGGTCAGATATTTCTAAAACAGAATATGCATTTCAAAAAGGAAGAACAATCTGTTTGCCTTTAAAGAAAACATTTATTCACACTTTCCACTACCATCTGACTTCTCACTTTATGCTCTTGGCACCGTTCAGAACCTTGACATCCTCATCTGCAGAAAAATCACAGCCGGCCTTAGAGATTCTAATACTTGTGTGTGGTGCCTGGCTCATAGTGGGCTCTCAATATGTATTTTCTATGTGTTGATTATATGGAGTAAAAGGTGAAAGATATGTAGAAAAAAACAAGGAAGGAGAAATAGACAATCTTATTCATCGTAAAGGCAACGCAGTTTATTTTATTTTTTGTTTTATGTTATTTAGTGATCTGAACATGAACCTTGAATTATTATAATAGAGAAAAAATGTAATGCACTTTGGGGTGAGAAATGTGAATGCTTATCCTTATCAAAAGCTAATGTTTTCTTAAGGATTATCCTTGCCAGAGCTTTTAATGAGCAGAGGGGAGCTACAGTGGTGAAGGACAGTAGTCCTTTGTCATCTTATATCCAAACATGTTTAATAGAAGCAAACATTCCTTACTAAAATGTTTGACTATTTTTGCCACTAAGAAGTATTTTGATGAAGTTAAACTACATAGAATTTTTAAACAGTTCTTTTAAACAGTTTTACATCAAAGCTAAGATGTAAAAACTCTGAAATTGGAATTGAATAATTAGTCCATAGGAAAATTTGAGGTGTTCAGGAAGACACATGGACTGTTTAGTTCCTCATTCCAATTTATCAGAATAGCATTATGTATGTTTTTCTCTAGCATGGGGGATTGAGAAAGTAAACATTTTTTCACCTGTCCAAGAAAGTAATGAGTACGCCATATATATTGGCCAATTGTTTGGCTGAATTTGTTGTAATTTAGCTTTTATTTTGAACCAGAATTGAATGAGACCCCCATCTTCTCTTCTTTTTTTGTTTATCTATCCTCTTAAGACATAAAGCAATTAATTCCTAAATGTAGCATTTATAAAACAAATAAATGTAAGATTAGCAAATTCAGAAATCTATGGGTTACCTTAAAATAATAAACCTACAATGTAATTCATACTTGTCAAATCTTTTTAAAATGTCCTAATATTGATCCTGTGAATGGATGCTGGTTTTTTTAAAGATTTTATTTATTTATTTGACAGAGAGAGAGAGCACAAGTAGGCAGAGCAGCAGGCAGAGAGAGAGGGGAGAAGCAGGTTCCGCATTGATCAGGGAGCCTGATGTGGGGCTCGATCCCAGAACCCCGGGATCATGACCTGAGCCGAAGGCAGACACTTAACCAACTGAGCCACCCAGCATCCCAGAGTGCACACTGCTTTAAGTACTTACTATCTTGAAGGAAAACAGTTTCTTATTTATACGTATATTCTTTGGCTCAGGTGTTACCAGATAGCATTATTTGATGTTGGTTTTCATCTTGTCGCTAAAAGGCAGATCAACCCTGGCAGGTCAAGTAAGCATAAACATTGTGGTTTTGGGGTTTTTTTGTTGTTGTTGTTGTTTTGTTTTTTGTTTTTTTTACTATTCTTCCGAATTAAATAGTTATTGATACAATTCTTTTTTAAAAATTTTTTAAAGATTTATTTGAGAGAGAGAGAGAAAGAGAGTGGGGGGAGGGGCAGAGGAAGATGGAGAGAGAGAATCTCAAGCAGGCTCTGTGCTAAGTGTGGAGCCCAACAGGGGGCTCAATCTCAAGACCCTGAGATCATGACCTAAGCTGAAATCAAGACTCAGATGCTTAACCCACTGAGCCACCCAGGAGCCCCTTGATGCATTTCTTATAACAAATTTCAAAAGAATTTAAATGGCTTTTAAAATTAGTTAACAGTTGAAAGAACTTGGGTTTTGCAGTTCAACACCTCTGAACTCTACTTCTGCTTTACCATTTACTACCCATAAATGTTAAAATGTTGAAACGCATTGGATAAATGGGAATATATCACATTTCATTAGGTAAGAATAGAAAATATTGATAAATACCATACTATTCTATTTAGTTTACCAGTTCAGACAAAGTTGGCTAGTAACATGAGGATATTCCTCATAATGTTCTTTTATTTTCCTTTGAAACTGAGAATCTCTGAGAAGTACATGGCCTGTCAAGCTGGAAAAAATAGCACCTTCTTTCCCCTCCCTCCTAAAGAGGACCACATCACCTCCAACTATAAATAGATATGAATTAGAAAATGGTATAATTATCAAGCAATCCATTCAGTCTTCTCCAAACACCATTCCTTTGAACAAAATGGGTTTGGTGAAGTGGAGAACAGTGAAACATTTGGCTATTTTATAATCATAAATGATTCACAACCCACATAGTTGGCTCTCTAGAGATGATGTTGGAAGATGTAACATTTTATTTTGCCATGTAAAAGCAGTGCAAATAACTAATGGTTCCTAAAATGTACTTCATATGGCAAAGGATATTTTAGTTTTAAAAATGTCTTAGCAAAAACAAACCCCCAACCCCTCCCCAAAAAACCAACAAAACAAAACACACAAAAAAAACCCATACAACCCTTTACACTGCGTAGTTTTCTTCTTTTTAATCATTCTGCTTCAACTGGTGAAAATTTTGTCAGTAGCCACCACTTGGAACATATAAGCCATAGCTCATTTCTTGTTTGGGGAAACTGGTTTTCCAGAAGCAAATTTTATACATAAAGTAAATGAACCATTAGACTTCCTTTGTGAAATCAACTCAGAAGAATAAATTAGGGCTATTTTGTAGAGGGGCAGAGAGAATGCTGGCAGCTCAGTTGCTTTTATAGTTTATGTCTGGCTCTGCAGCAACAGGGACATGGGGTGACCCTGTTAGGAGTTTCGGATGCATCCAAACGGTGTGCCTCAGACGTGGTATGGGAAGGAGGCTGTGCACAGAGCATGCCCCATGTGTCGCCTAAATTCGTATTGGGTAGGATGAAGCATGACAGATCTTCAGATGAAGGGGAGGAATTCTCCTGTGACCCAGATGGCCAGTGTTCCTGACACCAGGGGTTAAAGATGGGGAGGAGGAAGAGAGGAGTCAGAGAAAGCCAAAGCATCTGTCTTTTTGACCTGAGAACTGACATACCCCTGGTTTCCTTCTCGGTCCCAGGAGGGAGAGAGAGGCAGCTGTGTAGGATCAAGGCATTTGGTCAGCCTGCAGCTGTGAGGCATTCTCCTCTGCAAGATCATCCTGGCTCCAGAGGACAGGATGGGACTAGGTTACGAGAATATGGATTCCCCCGGACAAGAGAAATGCAGGAGACCCTCTAATCTGAACTTTTCTCCTTCAAAGAATAGCAAGAAGATTATATATTTCGTTGAAAATAAGGATAAAGAAGAATTAGCCCAGTTTTCAATCCAGTCTTAATAAAAGGAGAAAGCCCTGTAGCAACTACATGGCAACGCTCGGGATTCAGTTAACCTTGAGTTAGTCTGAAGATCACTTTGAGGCGATGCGTGCAGCTTATCTACTTCTGTGCTTTCACTGTAATCCACATTTGCCTTGATTATTCTCTACTACCCCACATATACACTATGTAATAGTTATTCGGTGTATTTTGTTTACCTAGTTAAACATTTCCTTCCTCTACCAGAAGGGAAGCATTCAGAACCTATTTCTGTATACCCTCTACTCAATAAAATGCCTTATACTTGGTAGATACTCCAAAATCAATAGATGCCTGATGAATAAGTGAACATATGCATGACCTAGTGCTTGGATGAGTGCATAATTCTACACTATGCTTGATTCTATCGAGCTGGAAAAGAAGGAAACGTGGCTAACTGGGAATTAGGAGTCATGGAGCTTTGGTACACAGCGTTTTTGCTTTTGTTTGTTGGTTTTGTTTTGAGGATGACCGTACATAGAACCAGGAAGGTTAAACCTTCCTTGAGTTTATTTGAAAAGAGAATCGAATTAAAAGGGGAATGTCCTATTTCTGAAAGCTGGTTCAACTGCCACCACAATCAAATTGCCATTTTTAAGAGGGAAATAGGGAACCATGCATGCCTGGAACAGAAAGGTTTTTGAGGGAGCTGGGACTCCAACATGTCACGTCATGTGCCAAAAACTGAAGCGTATCACCATTGTCCTAATTATTAAATGGAAGACAGAATTATAAAAAACACTGTTGGAAACCAGCAAGAATAAATCTTAGAGTTTGGACCCCTGCCACAGAGCAGGGGGGGAAAGAAAGCATGATGTCTTAGGACAACCTGGCCTTTGTCCAACATGATGTTTACCAGATTGCTGACATTCGCTAGCAGAACCATGCTATTCATCACCGGGACAACTTGAAAAAAAAAAAAAAAAGTACAATTCTCATTAGCCTTTATTTCAAAAATGATTTTCTGGTAACATCTTAAGTAGAATTTTATTTACTTTAATAAATAACCCTGTTTTAAAGTTCCATTTACAGAATTTGGGAAAACAAATAAATAATTCAGACTAGCCTTGGAAATAATTGCATTTTAATGGAAAATTTAGAATTATAGTAAAGGATGCTCATTGAAAAATAATGAAATTTAAAAAACCACTCCGTTCCTGTTACTACTGCTGAATAAATATTATCTCAAAACTCGGCGACTTAAAAAGATAATTTTATTTTGCTCATTATTTAAGTATTGGAAATTTGAGCAGGTCTCAGAAAGGCTGTTCTCGCTTGGGGTCTCTCAGGCATCTCAGTCAGGTGTTGGCTGGGGCCATGGCCACGGGGAGTCTAGCCAGGCTCCACACCCAAGACAGCTCACTCTCATAACTGGAGTTGGTGCTGCTGTTGCCTGTGAGCTCAGCTGTTCTGTCATCTGGAGTGCTTCACGTGGCCTCTACAGCAGGGTGGTCTCAGCTTAGACAGGCTTTTTTACACAGCCCATGGCCCCTGGCTGCCCCCAGAGCAAGTGTCCCAGAAGAACGGGGTAACAGCTGTACAACCTTTTCTGACCTGGCCTCAGAAGCCATGCTCCGTGTCTCTTCTGGCCCATTCCATTAGGTTACAGAGACATTATAAGTCCATCCCAGATTCCACAGGAGGGGAATTTGACTTCATCTTTTGATGGGGTTGGTATTAGTTTGTATTGAATAAGAGCATATAGGATGGGAGATATAATTAACGCCATCTTTGGAAGATGCAATTGTCTACATACTCACTTAGATTTTGTACATTTCTAATGAGAAACACAGGCATCAATTAAGTGTGATATATAGAAGGTCCACAGATATTACACATCCCTGTGAAGGTCATTATTTAATAGCCGCAAACTACTTAAGAGGTCAAGTCAATTATATGTGTGTTAATTTACAAGTTTATTCCATTATTACTTAAACTTTCTACTTAAGATTTTAAGAAAGGCATGGAGTCATATCTTCACGGCTTTCTTTCTATTGTAGAATATTGTTTTTGGAAGCGAATTTTACCTGGCTGATATTTCGTTTTAACAGCTCAACATCTTACTTTCCATATAGATTGGGAATGACTATAAAATTGATCTGTTTCAGTAAGAATGATTTAGTTAAAATCATATATGGTTAATAAAATCATATATATATATACACATATATATATATTTATATACATATATATACACACACATATATATATATAGAGAGAGAGAGAATTTGTTTTTTATTTAAAAGCTTAAGATAAAAATATACTTAAGGTTGAAAAACTGCTTTCATACTCTTTGAGGATTAGTTTCAGTTGAAATAAACAATTTTTAGCTGAAATAAAGTTTTTAATGACCTCAAAAGAATCTTTAGCTCTAGTATCTCTACCCCAGTCTACTTCGTGCTCGGCACGTTCAGGTGAAGCGATAGAGGCAAGGGAATGCTACAGTAAAGGCTCCTAGTTAGCTCTCGTTAGTGTCTGAGTTGATTTTAACTCACAGCCACTCTGACTCGAAGGATGATAACGCTGACCAAAGCAAATAACCCAATATAAACAAAGACTGATATTCACAAATTTGACAAAAGAGTGTAACTTTTGCCACTATTAAACTAGAGTTAAATGGACCAGGAGAGCTTTTGGGAAGCTTAGTTATTTGTTGGGGAATATGTGCTTGGTAAACCGAGGGGTGACCAGCCAAAGGTAGACAAGCTCTTGAGAGACCCTGAACTTCATGGGAGCCATGATGAACACAACAAGGCCACGAAGGGTCTGGTAAGAAGAGCCAACCCGGGAATAAGAGCTTTAAATGAAGAGTCTGTGCGTGATCCATACGCAGAGCAGCATTATAATTATGTTATACGGGGAACAATCAACCCCTTTGTCACAGATTTACAGACTAAATAATCAGCAAGATAATTGGAGCTGCACCCTTTCATCTCCTTATTGATGATACTTCCGGGTCCCAGTAATTGAGGGCCCGCTCTGCATGATGGTAGGAGATGATTCTGTAGAACAACTTACTGAATTCTCACAAAAATTCGGTGAAAGATGCAAGAAAACCAAGGCCTCAACAGCTGAAGCAGCTTGCCTGGGGATGTTAAGGATCAAGAGGAGGAACCGGGATGAAAATTCAAACACCAATCTTATTTAAAAAGTTATAGAAACATTTTTAAATACACAAAATCTGCAAAATAAGAGACTCTGGTGCATACATCACTGAGCTTCAACAAGGGTCAACTAACGCGAGTATTTTTCTAGGTATCTCCACCCACCTTCCCCTTTCCATTTTATGTCAAAGCAAATTCCAGATGTCATATAATTTTATCCAACCGTATATCGGTATGTTTCTCTGAAAGATTAAAGCTCTTCATTAATACAATTATAATAATCAGATCACATTTAAATTTAAAATTATTTCTTAATATCATCTATTTATTTAGTGTACACATTTTCAATCATCTCATAAATATTAGAAATGTTTTATTTTACAATTTGTGTGAATTAGGGTCCAAATGAGGTACATATATTGCAATCATTTAAATAGCTTTTAAGTCTCTTTTAAACTATACATTTGGAAAACTAATATTTCTTTACTTTTCCTTACAGTTTATCTGTTGAAGAAATTAGGATTTTGTTGAATCCATTTCTTTTTTTAAGTTTTTATTTTAATTCTACTTTGTTACCATACAATGTTATATTAGTTTCAGATGAACAATATAATAATTCAACATTTCCATACATCACCCTGAGCTCATCAAAACAAGTGCACTCCTTAATCCCCATCTCCTGTTTCACCCATCCCCCCATCCTCTTTCCTTCTGGTCACCATCGGTTTATTTTTTATAATTAAGAGTTTGTTTATTTGTCTCTCTCTTCTTTTTTCCCCCTTTACTTGCTTGTTTGTTTCTTAAATTCCACATATGAGTGAAATCATGTATTTGTCTTTCGCTGACTGACTTCTTTCACTTAGCGTTACACTCTCTAGCCCCATCCATTTCATTTCAAATGGCAAGATTCCATTCTTTTTTATGCCTTAATAATATTCCATTATATCTATATCTATATAGATATCTTCTTTATCCATTCATTAATCGGTGGACACTTGGGCTGCTTCCTTATCTTGGCTATTGTAAATAATGCTGCTAGAAGCATGGGGGTGAATGTATTCCTTTGAGTTTGTGTTCTTGTATTCTTTGAGTAAATACCCAGTAGTGTGATTGTTGGATTATAAGGTAGTTCTATTTTTAATTTTTTGTGGAACCTCCATACTGTCTTCCACATTGGCTGCACCAGTTTGCATTCCCACCAACAGGACAAGAAGGTTCCTTTTCCTCCACATTCTCACCAATGCCTGTTGTTTCTTGTGTTGTTGATTTTAGCCATTCTGACAGGTGGTGAGCTGATATCCCATGGTTTTGATTTGCATTTACCTGATGATGAGTGATATTAGAATCTTTTCATGTGTGTATTGGCCATCTGGATGTCTTCTTTGGAGAAATGTCTGTTTATATATTCTGCGCATTTTTAAATTAGCATTGTTGAATTCATTTCTTTGCAGACTTAAGCATGTACCTTTGACTTCCGTATTTCTTCTAAGTTGGGAGTTATATTTAGAGGCTTAATCAGATTCAATATTCATTATTTGCTTGATTGCTTTTGACAATACTTATCCATAAATGAGGATCTGTTTCTTCATCCATGGTTTTATAATTGATCTCTTCCCATGAGAAATACATGTCATACTGAGGAACTCTACCATTGGATCAGTTACCATGTGGGACAGGAAGGGTAGTATCCCTCAGACACATGTAGCCAAAAGTTCCTCACAAGTATGTCAAAGACACAGAAGAAATTGAGAGAAATTTTCAGTTGCAGATAAAGGGGATGATATATCTGATGATAGTCTTTATTCTTAAAATGTTTCTGGCCAACCAAGAATCAGAGAGAAAATTAAGACTATTATAGCCAGGTGTATTCTAGTACTTCTGAGGAAAAGTAAGAACCATTATGAAAGCAGGATGTGAAGAAATGATTGTAACAAAACATAGCAGAAAAGATCTTGAAGCCATGACCATGAGGTTTTCACCATGGGACAGCAGGACAGACTATGCTTTTAAAACTAATCAATCAAAAAGCTACCTTTATGTGTAAAGCGGTAAGATCACAGCTCTCATGAAATACAGTCATTTGTCCCTGCTTTTCCAGAACTTACAGAAAAGAAAGAAAACTAAAGTGCAGGACAATACCTCGTGAGCTTATATACACACAAGAGTTTATAGGGGGTGGGGGGTCACTGTTATCTGGTGCGTTAGGATGAATTTTATAGAGGAAAGGGGTAAAGGGGTTGTTAGAACATTTTAGGGGTTGTTAGAATGAAGCTAGAAGGACATGGGTGGATGGAATAAACATAAATTATAAGAACAAATAGTTTTGAACAATATGTTCAAAGAACAGTGTAGATCAGCATCTTTAAAAAAATACACTGTGTTTACATGTGTATATGGCATGTTGGATAGGTCTAGAGTGAGGTCTCACCATCTTGTTCTTGGTTTGGTTTAAACATGAGACACCTTAGATAAGCCATATAATTTCATTTGATTTCTGTTTCTTTACCTATAAAAGGAAATATTGGACTAGCTTAGAAGTTCTTTAATTTCTGGGACAAGTGAAATTGTTTGAATGTTGAACAAGTGAATTTCTTATAAGGTCAACACCAAATTCAACAGAATAACAACAACCTGCCATCTGCTTATTATAATTATTTTTAAGAAGGTATATTTAAAACAGAACAAGAAGCTAGTTTCAGAAATGTGTGTGTTAATGTATGTGAGTATGTGTGTGTGTAATTTATATTAAAACTAACTTGATTACACTCATTTTTTTCTAATTTTGATATAGACTGATAAGAACCTCATCATAGAGTCTATCTGATCAGAGTTTAGGAATCATAGACTAGCCGTTACTTAATGGTCCTTCCCTTTGTGACATTCTAAGAACTAATAACTAGGATAATGTCCCTGTTATACTCTGCCTATAGTTGTTGAGCAAGCTAGTTGACACCCCATGCCCTGGCTAGACCTTAAATGTAACAGTACGTTATTGCATCTGATGTCAGAATAAATATAAAATTTTAGTAAAAATTCTAATATGTAAAATCCCTGAAATGGATATAAATTTACTAGTAATTTAATGATTTTAATCATTAAAATGACTTTCTAAGCACAAAAATGCAAAGATCACAAGCTTAAAGCTTTTTTATGCTAAATCTTCAGAAAAATAATGTATACAATTCACTCCAGGAAGTTCCTAAAATTCTAGAAAGACAAAATAATCAAAATTGTTAGCCAAGTAGATATATGATTTTTTTCCTCTCCACATCTGAAATTTATCTGCACTTTGGCTTTGAACAAAGGTTAAGAGAGCCGCTAGGATGTAAGTTCAATAATGTATAAAAGTAAGCATAAGTGGAAACTAAAACTTTGACAAGAAGCCCACAGAGTAATAATGAAATGTAGGCAGTTAACTTTTTTTCCAAATGAAAAGAAATGTCTTTTCTTGGTTGGAGAACACTAATTATCAAAGATTTGGCAGAAGTCTGCCACTCCTAATTGCATGAAATTATCAAACTGACATTTCTGAAAATGGCAGTGATCGTGACTGCATAATGCAGTTAAATATCCTCCTACAAGATAGCTGTTTATCACTGAAAACACTTCACTCTTGTCATTTCTCTGTGAACTGTTTCTGTAGTAAGTTCTTGGAATGCACTTATGTACGTTTAGAATCACATGTATTTCAATATATCAATTTATAATAATAGTTGATCTCCGGATTGGGTACTAGACATTTTTTTCCCCACTATCAACAGAGCCATGATAATGTGAGTGAAAAAGTATTTGCAGAGAGCTTAGAAGGTAGGTGATTTCAGATACACTTTCTGTAATTTTCACGGAAGACATGAAGATAGCGCTATGACTGCCATGATAATTTAAGAGTATACGCTTACATAAGGTTCAAAATTGGAAAGACATCTTCCTAACATAGCAATTATATTCCCTGTAGCAATTTTCTTTTTAATTGAAAACTGCAGATTGAATTATATTTTCTATAGGGATGCAGGCAATTTCTGTGTTGGTCCTGCTCTATTCCCAGGGCCTGATAAACTGATGGTGTCTAGGAGGTATTCCACAAGGCTTTGTTGAATGAATGAAAGAATTCAAGTTTCAGGTATGATGGAGAGGTTGAAAAACTTTTCTGGTTTATATTATGCAACCTCAAATATAGAAAAGATCACATGAATTTGAGTCAATAGAATATTAAATTTCTGCTTAACATCATGCATCAATATGAAACAAAGCCAATGGAAGAGAGAGAGGCGTTTTAAATGTAGATCTGTGGCAATGTTAAGTTAGGTCCAATGGACCTTTGATGATCTGGCTAAAGCTTTTCTTTATTAAATGGTATATTTATGTAGAAAGGTATAGATTTAGAAATCAGTTGGCATTTTCTTTCTTCTTTGGAAAGGATAAAGCAGATATTTTAAACTATAATTGATATAATTCCTAGAAGAAGAAAAATATGGCAGTGGTAAAATTTTCATTGCCACACTGATTTTTTTGTGAACATATCCTTTATGATTCTGCGGTCCTGTGGCCCTTTTACTGACTGCACATTGCTTTTACTCTCATGCAAGGTCTGGAAAAAGTGCCAAAAGATCTTCCCCCTGACACTACGCTGCTGGACTTGCAAAACAACAAAATAACTGAAATCAAAGATGGGGACTTCAAGAACCTGAAGAACCTTCATGTAAGAGTTCCTTGTTTCTTTGTTTATTTTTGAGTTGTAACAAGATCTGACTTACAGGATTTTTTAAAACAAAACTTGGGTAAGGCCAGGAGTACTATATGGTAATAAATAAGCACAGAACCATTTATCAAATTCTCCATTTAGGGGCTGAGAGAGGAGCACAGCATTATATTCATTAACCCCTAAAAAATCAGCCAATTTTCTTACAAATACCCCACATATCTTTGGTCTTTGCATCCTAAAAAATACTTTATATCTTAGTCTTCTCTTACGTTTCATGAATTAAAGTCTTTATTTTCCTAGTTAGATCATACTTCAATATTGGAGCAAAATACAAAACGAATTACTGATCTTAGTATTATTTTATTTCTTCTGTCTTCTTTCATTAGCTTTCTAAGAGGTGCCAATGTTGTAAAGTCTTAAAGATCGGCACCAAGAGAAAAAGGGATAGCCATCCATATTTTACTTAGTAAATATAATTCTATCTTCAAATATCTATATATCTATACCTTGCTTGGCATTTAGGACTATGCATGCTGCATTCTTATCTGTATCTGTGCTTTGACTGTGATTTTTACTAACCTCTACTCTATCATAATGTCACACATCTAGTGTACCAGACAGAATTCCAGCAGAAAATTGGTTGCACTCTCAAAAGTGTTCACAGAGAAGGCTTTACTGAAAGGATGATGTACAGAGGAATATAAGAACCAACAAAGCATTATGAAGCACCCAAGCCCATCTTGAAAGAGGTGGGGAGCTGTAGTCCTACCTCCTTATTTCCTGTCAGTGTCTCCTGTGGATGAACCTAACTGGGGGCCAGGGGTCAAGGTCATCTGCATGAAGCAGTCCCGAGAGCTCATCTTCCCAGGACATAGAGGAAGGTCACAAAGAACAAAGAATGAGTATAACTATAGTTGGAAGAGGGTGTGTTATAAATGGAGGATGAGCAACCCAATCAAATAGGGTTCAGTGTTGATAAGGCCGCCTTCTGTAAGAGTAAATGCATTGTCTTTTCAGGTAGGGCATGAGAATCCCTATAAACTGTATTCTCTAGTCCAGCTCTCTACCTGTGGGATAAATAAGATATAGTTTCCCTTCAGAATATCATTGTACATTTAGTATAAATAAGCCAGACTTCCATGTCCAAAATAAATACTACAAGTCCCACTGTCTCTGTATTCTGCTCTGGTAGACCACTCTTGAAGTATTAAGTCTGGTCCTGGGCAAGACATTTTAAGAAGGGCATTAACCATTGAGTCTCCTCAGAATGATCATCGTGAGGATAAAGACTTTGGAAATCATGTCTTATAGGCACGGTTGACAGAGCTGTGGATGCCCAAATTGAGTGAAAAAGGTCGCGAGTGACATATTTGAAGGGCCATGCTGGAAAAGAGAAATCGAATTTACTTACTTCAACTACAAGATGAGAGAATTGTCCTATTGACAATTGAGTGAAAATTTCAGGGAAGCAGAGTTTTGCTCAACATTAAAAATACAACGCATAGCATCAGAATTTTCCGAAAACAATGGAGAGAATTGCTTAGTTATGAGCGACCTATATGTAGAGATAGCATTACAGCTTCTTATGATGAACATCATAGAAATACATTTTTAAGATTGAGAGCATAAACAGAGAACTCTAATTTCACATCCATTTAGTTCTTGTAGCCATTTAGAAAATGATTGAAGGGATATACAGTAAGAATACGCAATACATATAAATATAAAGATAAGTCATCTGGCTGCTGTGTATTAGAACACGGAGTATAGATTCAAGGGAAATAATATAAAGTAAAATAAATTGGTCGTCATATGTTGTAAGGTTAATATAATCAGGACAAGATTTAGTTATCAACTTTCTGACAGCTAGGATGAGAAAAGAAATAAACACCCATTAGGAGAAAATAGACCATATTTTTATACGGTTGCAAAGAGTTTTCCTTAAGATTTTAAGAAATCTATGAAACAGTTAATATAAACAAAAGCGGCAAATAAAATGGCAGAGTCAATTTACCGAAGTGTCCAACAAGGGAAGCCCAGTGTGATGTACATAGTGAATGCTATGGGCACCGAGAAGGAGACAAATCAGACGTATCCTACATCAGGTTACCAGTTAGGATTTGAGAGAATATGGGGCACAGGGTCTTACACGATTAGCAGAATTCTGAAAGGAAGAGAAGAGAGGGTTTTCTCTACAAAAGGAAAGGAAAAAGAGAAGAAAATAAGCAGATATAGTTGGCTAGAGTGAAAGATACAGGCTAGCAAAGGTGAGATAAGGCTTGAGCTAGAGATCTCGAATCTTGAACCAATGGAATCCATCTCCACTGATAAGATGCCAGGTCTGAGCTCCAACTCACCTTTTCTCTGCCTTTGTATATGTTTTCACTGAGAGTGAGCCAACGGTGATACCAGCAAGGTTTTGTCAATGACTATTTAAACTATCATCAGATATGTTAAAAGATTAAGAAAAAATTAATATTATTTTCAATGAACTAAAATTTAAAACTTCATCTCATTTGTTTACCCTAAGGCATTTTTTTTAGGAAGGAAAATTCTCATACTCTAATCCTAACTTCCTGTATGTTTAAGTATAATCTGAATAATTTATTTAAACTCTTCATAGCCTTAAATACGAGATATCTGGTTTCTGTGACACTCCCATTAAATCTGGCATTTGTAATAATATGTTCTTTCTTTCCCATGTTTCTTTCTCACTATGCTTTAGGCAACTACCATCTTGGCAACCTCTTTCTTTCTACTTCAAAGTATACATTGAAGAAAGGAAGAGTTTATTAGAGCTTCCAACTGTTCAGAGGACGTTAAACAGCTATTTTTCTCTTACTCTTTCATTCATGATCATTTCTATCCTTGTTATTATACAAATAAACATTATAATTTCAGCCAGGAAAGCTACACTTGAATGAAAAGGAGGACGAGAAATGAAACTTCAACAAAGATTAAGATAGAAAGGATTTAACAGAAAGTTTCCTCTTTTCTCAATAATTTTATCAATTTAGACTCTGTGTCTCATAATGAGCAGTACATGCTGGCAAGAGTAGTTTTATACTTATTTGTAATAGAAAAACACAATTATCCCATGAAATAATGGAAATTAAGTATTATAATGCCAACATTTAATATGTTTCCTTTGAATTCGTGCTTAAAAAACCTAGTCAGGAAGGTTTTTTTTAACTAAAAAATTACTATATACTAGCCTTAATAGCTACCTACACTCACTCACTTAATTCTTATAACCATTCTTTTGAGGTAGACACTCTTGATAACCCCTTACTACAGAAAAGGACACTCAGGCCCAGGTTACTTGTTCATAGTTTCTTGTTCATAGTCACGCAGCAAGTAAGAGCCAGATCTTGAGATCGAAACTCAGGAGCATTGTGACGTGAGTCTGTTCATTAATTGCCTATAAATATGATAGTAACCATACAATTCCTTAAAACAATACCTGATACAATGTAAACCCTACCTAAATGGCTTTAGAGAAAACTGTATATAATATTAAGTCAGATTTCAACAGTTTTTTCTTCCAATTTTATTGAAATATGATTTCCATACAGCACTGTGTAAGTTTAAGATGTACAGCGTAATGACTTTGTTTTGCAAAATGATCACCACAATATGTTTAGTTAATATCCATCATCTCATGCGGATATATATATCTTTCGATATGTATATATGGAGAAAAAATGTATTTTTCTTTGTGAGGAGAACTTTGGGGCTTACTATCTTAGCAGCCTTCAAACATATCATGCTACAGCGGCGGCTGTAGTCCTCGCGTCCTGCCTTACCTCCCCAGCCCTCATAGACCTTATAACTGCCAGTTTGTTCCTTTCCATCACCTTCTTGGACGAAGGTGGTGAAATGCTTTTACTCCTACTTCTACTCCATTTCCATTGCCAGTCGCCTTTTTCATCACCTCTTTCCTACCTCCCAGGCTAGATCGCTTTTTCTTGAGTTACCAAAGAAATAGATCAGGCTGATTTTTGAGGCTGTGTTTCAATTTTAGTTTACGTGGCGCTCAAGGCATTTCCTGCCCCCGCACAAGTTCTCTCCTCCTCTGACTTCTCTCACCTCTTAGCAAAGTGATGATAAACCGATTCTGCTTGTCTTTCACCTTTTCATTTTTTTTTTCTGTTTTTACTTCTATTTGCATTTATTTTATTCAGAATTTACTCCCAGGCCCTAAATTTTTGTTTCTTCAGTTTCTTCTGGGATATCTTTTTCCTCTGTGCATCCTCCTCTTCTGGTTTAAGACAAATCCGTTTTTTCAGCGAGGCATCATCTCAGTGTGGCAGGGAGAGCACGTAGGGGTTCATCGGCCATAAGCCCTGTCAGTTCAGCACTGCACTGTGGGAGCTTTGTTCACCTGGATGTGCTCACTGACCAGAGAATCCACATCTAAACCCTTAAGTGCAGCATTACTCCCTGCATTTTTAAGCATGTGCAGTAAGAACTCAGCACTCTTTTTGGGCCACCTGTGGCCAGTCTGTCTGGCCTCGGGAACACCTACCAAGTCCACCATTGTAGGGACGGAATGGCACACATGGCTTCTGCAAAGTGACATCCTTCAGATAACGTGGTGGCTTTTCCCATGTGCATACCCTTGATGGCTTGGGCAGTTTCATGTGTGTTCTTAAAGTGATCACAAAGATTTGAACGTCTTGATTTGCATGATTTTGTAGGATTTTCTGGGTCAAGTGAATGGTGAACCATTTTCAGAGATCACCTTGGGTTGCTTACGGGAAGAGCTTTGTCCTTTTCATCAGCTGATCTCCTAAAGAACACCAGGGTTCACCTTTGGCTCTTCCTCTGGTTTAACTGGCCTTTGGCATTAGCCGTTGGAATTAGTCATCCCCCCCCCCCCGCCATCTCAACATCTTGTCATTGCCCCTTACAATTTTAAGTGTGCTTTCTTAAATACATATCACTATGTATGGAATTAACATAAACCATATTTAAGCAATACTGTATATACACAAATAATTTTTTTCGCCCGTGGATTTTTTTTAAGGTGGTTTTATTAAAGCACGGGGACAGGACCCGTGGGCAGAAAGAGCTGCCTCACCTATGGGTCTGTTTTAGGTGAAGTTCTAATTCATATATAGCTCTTAAGATTTTACCTCATTATGACTAAAATTTGCATAGTTTATTTCTTTTTCAAATGTATTTTAATTTGAAAGCAGGGATGTTTTCCACTGGACTAAAACTTTCAACCAACAATGCCATTTGAAAGGCGCTTTGCAAAGAAGCCTATATACATTATCATGTACCCCTGTACATGCTATGATTATTCCCACTGTACTGAAGAAATAATTGGGGCAAATGTCATACTACCCCCAAAACTTAACAGCAGATACTACTATGGCATGCTCACAGGGGGAGGAGTCATCTAATTATTGTCTAGTAAAAAAAAAAAAGCAACATTTTATTAGCTGAAATGGCAGATAATATATCATCAGGCTGATTCTTCATAATAGGTTTCAATATTTAACATGAAATAAGCAGATTTTCAGACCATGTTTAATGCATTTAAGATATCAAGCTTTCAGAGCTTTCTTCCGTAGATGGCAATAGAGGAACTCCTCTTTCTTCATAATTAAACATCTGCCTTTTTGGGTGTCTTCCAATGACACAAGTCCTCTCCTCTAGCTCTAATTTTACTAATTTCCTGGACATTTTGCTCACTAATATTAATTTCCTATGATTTAAACCCTCATGAGTTTTTGAATTCTGTAATATTCATTGGAATTTCCTGAGATTTTGTTTTAATCAACCCATCATCTTTTAGGGTTAGCTGAAAGATTGTTACTTATAGGAAATTTTCGTTAAGTCAAATAACGTGAACTACATGAGGATACACATGGATTAACTAACCAGCTGTTACCTTCAGAAAGTATTCCTGCACTTCTGACACTGGAAGTTCTCATTGTTTTATTTTTTGTCCCTGTGCATTTTTATATATACACATAAGTGCACTACAATTGAAAATGAGGTTTCATAGACCTTGATCAAATGATCCTTATTCCTTAAGATTAATTGATAAGAAGACTTAGAACAATAAGAAGTATGGTTCTATAGATATACATGTGACCAGAAGAGAATGAGGTGTCCAAAAATAAGTTTAGCAATAGCTACATGTATACCAATAATGAATAAGAAGTAATTTTCTATATTAGGAGAATGCAGAAACAAAAATTTAAGAATTACCAAAAATATTAGTGTATTTGGCTACATAAAATCTTTATATGTAAAAAGGAAAAAAACAAGAAAAATATATTAAAGCTGTATATTTTGTATTAACTACATCTTTATTTTCCATAAACCTATTATCAAAATATATTAAAATTTGGGATGCCTGGGTGGCTCAGTCGGTTAAGTGTGTGCCTTCGGCTCAGGTCATGATCCCGGAGTCCTGGGATCCAGTCCCACATCAGGCTCCCTGCTCAGTGGAGAGCCTGCTTCTCTCTCTGCCTGCTGCTCCCCCTGCTTGTGCTCACTCTCTCTCTCTTTCCCTGATAAATAAATAAATAAAATCTTGAAAAATAAATAAAATAAAATATAATAAAATGAGAAGTATTGTGATCAGGTAATCCTTTCCAAAAAATACAGTAAATAGTAGCAGAACAAAAGGAAATTGATTTAACCTTTCAGGTGACAAAGAAATGCAAAGAAATGACAATGAGCTACAACATGATGTACTAATTTGACAAACTTTTTTGAAAAAATATATCTAAATTTATAAGGCTGCAAGAAAGCAAGAAAATTTTACTCTCTTGCATTGCTGATGGTAGTATAAATGGATGCCACCGTTTTGTCATGGAATCCATGAGAGCAGTCAGTGAGGTTGGATTTCAGGCTGGGGATGGATGCCTGTGGCACTGGATTCTTTTCACGCATCTCGGGTTGCTCTTGTCATTTCAATCTTTAGGAGTGTTTACTGTTTAAAAATGAAGTGTCTGTCTATGTGTCTATATTATAATCTCTATTTCAGCACCTTTATTCCTGATGTTCAGATCCTCATACACTTCTTAGAATCATATTTGCCTAATTTTTTTCTGATTTGCAATTTTGTAGATTTCTGTTAGTCCCATGAATGGAATGAATAAACTACACACCTATTATATATATATATACCATATATGTATATATACCATATAGTATATGTATGTGTGTGTGTGTGTATATATATATGTAGAGAGAGAAAGAGGGAGGGAGAGAGAGAGAGAGAGAGGGAGGGAATGTTTTGGAATTAAACTGCTGTTTGTGTTCACTATCTACAGACGTTGATTCTTGTCAACAACAAAATTAACAAAATCAGCCCTGGAGCATTCACACCTTTGTTGAAACTGGAACGACTTTATCTGTCCAAGAATCATCTGAAGGAATTGCCAGAAAAAATGCCCAAAACTCTGCAGGAGCTGCGTGCCCATGAGAATGAGATCACCAAAGTGCGAAAAGCTGTGTTCAACGGACTGAACCAGATGATCGTCGTAGGTACAGATATTCTTATAACTCTAAGGCCAGGATCGAAGGTCCACCTTAAAAGATTCCAAGTAAGCTAGAGCTTCAGGAAGGTAAATTAGCTAGAATTTACATGTCTTTAGCCCGTAGGAGTAAGAGTAGCAGGCAGAAGTGAGATTCACAATTCAAAATTGTGCCTTATAAGGTTTTTATTTCTCGTCCTCAAGGATATGAGAATGGGGAGAAAACTCTAGGGCCAAAGTCACCCTCCTGCATGCCCAAGATGGGGGATGGAATTAAGCAGTGATTAATTAGAGATGTGTGGAGATACCTTTCCATCATGGGAATTGTTTCTATTCTGAACATCTGTAAACCATTTGCTTTAAACAATGTGTTCTAACGTTTTGCTCTATGTGCGGTAAAAAAATGGTGATTTTATAATTGGCTTACAAGATGCTAATGTCAAATTATATAACATTTTAATTCATCTCAGGAAAGTAATAGCCCCATAATAAGTGTGACTTATTAACACTTGTTTTTGTTGATTCCTGTACAAACCTGTATATGCACTTTAAATAATCTTCTTGTTATTGTTTTTGCGACTATTGCTTTTTCCACAAATCTTTGTGTTTGTCTGTTGTTTTAAAAAGAGAAAATTACCTCAGTTTGCTATCCTTTTGAAGAGTGTGTCCTTTAATTTCTCTTTTGTTTCTCAGTCAAGTTGTTATCGACCCAAATTTCTTTTAAAATCCTTGTTGAAACAGAACCACTCTGACTTGCAATAGTCTGATATTGTAAATAAAGCTTTGTGCTTATTGCATTTGTAGAACTGGGCACCAACCCACTGAAGAGCTCAGGAATCGAAAATGGAGCCTTCCAGGGAATGAAGAAGCTCTCCTACATCCGCATTGCTGACACCAACATAACCACCATTCCGCAAGGTGATCGAAAACTCTCCAAGGCAGTTTGAACACCTAAATCTTAAAACTTTAACATTTAAAAAAAAACTGTTTTGGAAATTTAAACGGTGACTAAAGTAGCGAACATTATGTCTGGCAAATTGTTTACCCTTGGAAGTGTTTCTGTTGAGCCTGGATGACCCCTGGGCCATTGAGGCCCATGGTAGAGATGGCTGAACCCATCTACCTATAAAGTCTCTTCTAAGATATAACTTAACACATAATGATGTCATATTAAAGAATTGTGATAAAAAAATTGTGATAGAACAAAGGAAAAAGTACAGTTACTTAAAAAATAGACTGCCATAGTGGCATTAAAAAATAGATACATGAAACCTCTGAAATTGGGCCAATTTGTACTTTGAGTCTCCCAATTTTTAGTGGATTCCTTTCCATCTCAGGCATTATTATCTGATAAGAGCACCCGCAGATGCTGTGCTCTTGTATGATCATGGCGCTTGTATGTGCAGAGTGTGTGGATTTTGGTCTGTATGCTTGAGTTCAATTTGTCCCTAACTCGTTCTAACACCTTGGACAAGTTATTCAATATTTATACCTCAATTTCTTTTTTTTTTTTTAAGATTTTATTTATTTATTTGACAGAGAGAGACAGCCAGCGAGAGAGGGAACACAAACAGGGGGAGTGGGGGGCGCCTGGGTGGCACAGCGGTTAAGCGTCTGCCTTCGGCTCAGGGCGTGATCCCGGCATTACGGGATCGAGCCTCACGTCAGGCTCCTCCACTATGAGCCTGCTTCTTCCTCTCCCACTCCCCCTGCTTGTGTTCCCTCTCTCACTGGCTGTCTCTATCTCTGTCAAATAAATAAATAAAAAATCTTTAAAAAAAAAAAGAAAACAAACAAACAAACAAACAGGGGGAGTGGGAGAGGAAGAAGCAGGCTTCCAGCGGAGCAGGGAGCCCAATGTGGGGCTCGATCGCAGGACCCTGGGATCACGCCCTGAGCCAAAGGCAGACGCTTAATGACTGAGCCACCGAGGCGCCCCTATGCCTCAATTTCTTTCTTTTTTTTTTTAATTATTTATTTATTTGACAGAGAGAGAGAGAGAAAGCACAGGTAGGCAGAGGAGTAGGCAGAGGGAGAGGGTGAAGCAGGCTCCCTGCCGAGCAGGGAGACTGACTCGGGGCTTGATTCCAGGACCCTGGGATCATGACCTGAGCCAAAGGCAGATGCTTAACCAGCTGAGCCACCCAGGCGCCCCTGCCTCAATTTCTTTGTTCATAAAGTGGTAATAGCACTAATATACAACTCATTGGTTTGTCTTAAAATTAAATAAGTTTGGAGAAATATCTGGTATACAAATAAGCAGCAGATTAATATTACCTTTTATTATTTCTTAAAAGTATTTTGACACTCATTTTGCTTAGGCAAAGTACCAAACGCCAGAGACAGAACAGTGATTAGGGTATTCTCCCTGCCTTCAAGGAGCTTATTGCCCAGAGCAAAGTCAGAAAGGTAAACGGCAGTTGTCACACAGCCTTGTGCTAAGGGCTACCTGGGAGAGGCACAGAAGCCCATCTTTGTGAATCAGAAAAGAAATCAAATCACCAAAAAAGCAATTCTTCTAATTCTCATATTTTCCCTGCCCTAGGGTTTTAGTCTCACAAAAGCCCCTCTATATTCTCAAAATTTCCCCTCCATTTGGCCCTTTCTCAGCTTAGGTATCTTGTTCTTGGACTGGGTACAAAATATAGGTTCTTGCCCACAAAAAACAATTAGCCTTCACTGTGTTTTCACAGAAATGTCAGCTCCCAAGAGGCTATATTCCATAGAATGGTTCTTTTTTTTTTTCTATTTTTAACTTTTTATTTTTTTATTTTTATTTTTTTAATAGTATTTTTTTATTATATTATGTTAGTCACCATACAGTACATCCCCGGTTTCCGATGTAAGGCTCGATGATTCATTAGTTGTGTGTAACACCCAGTGCACCATGTAATACGTGCCCTCCTTACCACCCATCACCAGACTATCCCATTCCCCCACCGACCACCCCTCTGAAGCCCTCAGTTTGTTTCTCATAGTCCATAGTCTCTCATGCTTCATTCCCCCTTCTGAATACCCCCCCTTTCTTTATCCCTTTCTTCTCCTACCTATCTTCCTACTTCTTATGTTCCATAGATGAGAGAAACCATATGATAATTGTCTTTCTCTGCTTGACTTATTTCACTTAGCATAATCTCCTCCAGTGCTATCCATGTTGCAGCAAATGTTGAGAACTTGTTCCTTCTGATAGCTGAGTAATATTCCATTGTATATATGGACCACAGCTTCTTAATCCAGTCATCTGTTGAAGGGCATCTCGGTTCTTACCACCCCTTGCCCTCTTCACAGTCTTTCTGCTACAGAGGATGTTTTTATGCCCATAATAGCAACTGCTGGGATAAAGTAGATAGATAGATAGATAGATAGATAGATAGATAGATAGATAGATAGATAATAGATAGATAGATAGATAGATAGATAGATAGATAGATAGATAAGATTGAGCCAGTTTATAAAGCACCTTCATGCTTGGGCCTCCAACTTGTTGCATCGTAACAAGTGTTTCGTGTTTTTTTTTATCCTCAGTGCAGATGTGTATATATCTACATATATATAATATACATGTTATATATATTTATATTATCCCCACTGCAGATGTATATATATATTTTAATATATTTTATATTTTAATAATATTTTAAACTTTAAATTGTATTTAATTATATTTTATATATTACATATACACATACATCTTGCCCAAAGCTATAGAGCTGTAGGAGGTGAAGTAAAAAAGCTGGAATTTAAAGTCCAGGTCTTTTCCACTACTTCATGCGGCCACATGACTTGCATTAAACACAATCTTTGATTTTGCTCTCCTTAATGCCTCCCCCCAAATATGACTCGGGAGCACATTTCATCACTTCGCGATCTGTATTCCTTATGTCTTCTCCCTATCCTAGGCAGTCTTTTCTCACCATCTCTAGCTTACTTTTATGTATTAAACACTTACTGTAAAAATTCTAGTAACTGAATTTTGTTAGGCACTTATTAATACCAGGTATTGTGCCGAATGCTTTTTATGGATTCTTCTCTATGAATCGCAAACCATTCTTCTATAGTCATATTATCACACCTGTTTAATAAACAAGGAAAATAAAGCTTAAATACATGAAGTACATTGTGCCCAAGGTCCTGCGGCTAGGAGGTGGCCAGGCTGGGGCTGTGCTGACGCCAGAGTTCATGTCCGTGACCATCGTACCCTGCTGCCAAACTGAGTCCTTCCTCCTATGATATTTATGCCAATAAAATAGATGAGTCTGCCTTTCCTAAACTTGACCCTGAAACCTGAACATCGCCAGCCTCTGGGAGTCTTAATGTGCACACATCTGCCATCAATGACAGAAACTCAAGGCAGTGGAGTGAAGTGGAGACTTATGAGTTCTCCACGTAGACCGTATGGGAGACAGGTCTGACTCAGCCACTTTGTTGTTCTGTGACTTTAGGCTAATTATGGCACATCTCCAAAACCTCAGTTTTGTGGTCTATGAAATGGAGGTCTTACTGACACCTATCTTCTAGGATATTTGTGAGGATTAATAGACACAAATTAGATGTGTAATGTGCATACATAGTATCTGGCCCAGAGGAAGCTTTCAATATATTTACCTTAAAAATGGAAAGGGAAATGAAAAAAAAAGTAACTAGAGTATAGGTTCTCAGCTAAATGCTACAGTGGCAAAGGTTACTGATATTCTTGATAAATGTGCCTCTCTCTATCATATTGCAAAGTTTTCTTCCACCGTCAAACTTTCTCCTGGCTATAACTTTCCTTTTGGGAAACTGATACTGCAGAAGGGAAGACACTTAGAACCTAGGTAAGATTATGGATGTGACGATAATTGTTGTTCTAGAGACACTACGTTTTTAAAAACATCTTTTCATGGTGATAGGAAAGAAAAGATGTATATTCAATTTGCTTTGTTATATAGTCACTTAGTAATTACATGTAGGAGAAGTATTTTAAAAATCCACATTTATTTATTCTAACGAGATTTGAGGGGTTGAAATCCGTTGTTCCAAGAGTACCTGCGGTCTCCTGGTATTTAGTCATAAGAATGACTCAATTGTGATTTTGTTACCGGACCCCAAGACCACGTTCTTGAGCCTCCATGTTGTAGAAATAAACACTGAACTCAAGAGAAAGAAAGCCGGCGGAGTTAATTAGAGATAGCTTGCCTACAAGGGAGCCAACAGGAAAGAGGAATGTTGCTCTCTGAAGGGGTATTGTGCAAGGAATGGACAAGGCAATTTTCCAGCGGGCAAGGGACTGGAAGTAGGGAGGCATTCTTCAATCCCACGGTCATTAACTTGTGGTCATTACTTCTCAGTGGACACAAGACAATCACAGGATGCCTTTCTCCATGGTTGACATTCTTTTAGGGCTCCTGAAAAATAGAAATACTTGTGCAAGCAGGCTTTCAATTGTTACTTGTAATTTTGCCCAGACACCCATTACTCCTGACTATTATCTCGTTTGTTCGCTTTCCCAGAAGGAGGTATTTGTCTCTAAGCTTATGGAAACTTTTAACCTTTGCCTCAGACCAGTGGCTTTACAGGAGTTAAGTCCCTCTGGCTTTTCCTATACTGTCTCAATTTCATTTCCTTCAGTTAAGAGCTTGCTATTTTAACTCCCTTTGACCATCTGGGAGCATATTACATTCACTACTTGGCAGCTAGAAAACCTCCAAAATTCGTAACCTTGAGTGTCTATTTCTTCATCAGTGAAAGGGGGGTCCACAAAAAAATAATTTGTAAACTGAAAAAATTAAATGAGCGAAGTTAACAAAAGTACCAGTAACAGCGTTCGCTGCATGACAGACTTTCAGTGAGCAGCGGTTCCCTTCCTTAGCACCTCCCGCACAAAACATAGTGCCGTAGAGAAACTACTAAGTTTAAATCAGATATGGACTAAACTTTTTCATGAAAGAGATGGTATTGACAGCATTCAGTGGTATGCCATGAAAATTTTCATACCCAACATAACCTGCAGTTTCCCAACTTTGTTCCTTATGGACAAATAACCAACATTCTCTGCTAAGCAGATGTTAGTTCGACATGTAACCAATTTGCTCTTTTCTTTGTAGTTGTGGCTATTCTTGTAAGTGGAACAATATGCTCCTTGAAAAGCTGTATAAAAGCATCATATATCCTCAGATGGCAGGAGGAAATGAAAATAAAATATTTAAACTTTTATATTAATATTACTAAATTTTTAGAAATCACAGACTTTCGAGAAGTACTATCTAGAGGTTTCATGGATACGTTGGATCTAAAATTATTTCCCCAGGTGTTCTACATATGGCAGATCACTTGCTTCTAGGCCTCGGCATTCCTCTTGTGTAAAGAAACAGTCTTGATTTAAAAGGTCTAAGTAAGTGTTAGCTCTTTCTACACATCCATGTTGTAGACGCACTTGAGTTTTGTTTCGTTTGTTTTTGTTTTTTAATGTGGAAAAGCTGATTAAGACTAAGGCCAGCATGCTCTATCAAGTGTTAGTTATTAATGAGACTATTGTTGAAATACCTCATTAAATTTGTATATAGGTTTAACTTATACATGATCTATTATAATTTAAATGCTTAACTCATTTTAAAGTTGTCTCTTTTATCGGTGACAGTGTTAACTTGGTAACAAAGGTGTAGGAAACTAACGAGTTTCAGGGTTTGACTTCAGTTCTATGATTGCATCCTAAAAATTACTAGGACAAAAATCTACTACGTGATAAACACAGTCCATGTTTCTGTTAAAATCGATCTACAAGAAAAGTAAGAAGTGCTTGTCCTACTTTCAAAAGCATCTATTATTATGAAAGGGATGAAGAAAAAGATAAAAAGCAAAACTGATGGAAAAGATGAAAAGCACATCCTTTGAAACTATGTCTTTCAGCAAATTGGTGGCCTAGGTGCTCGTTAAGTCTGTCTACATCCTGTAATTACATTTCTCTGCTAATTTAACATTCTGTATTTCTCTATTCCAGGTCTTCCTCCTTCCCTTACTGAATTACATCTTGAAGGCAACAAAATCACCAAAATTGATTCATCTAGCCTAAAAGGACTGAATAATTTGGCTAAGTAATAATATTCTTTCATGACCTTACATCAGTAAAATGGCCAGATATATTAGTACCCAATTGCTCCGAATTAGAAACACACTGGGTGCTTGCTGTTTTTGTTGTTGGTCCTAACAACTTCAAACCTCAGCAGGCCCAATTATTTATTTAAAAAACAATGGAACAGTATACTTACCATAACCATGAAGAGTATCTACCATATTGTTTTTAGATTAAGACATATCTTCTGTACAAGGCACCTCATTAAATCAGTATGTTCATTCAATATGTTCTTAGTTGCATGAAACAGAAGGTTGAGTAAATTATAACACAGTGTCCAGAATTTGAAAATGCCTTAAAATGAAAGTTACCAGGACATGGAAATATTGGGCAGCCCACCCTATAGTATTGGAATAATTATGATGAGATTCTCTCGCTTCTGTTCTTTGAAGAGTTTAAAATGTCTGTGGACATTTAGTGCAGTCTAACAAAAGAAGTTTGTTTGTTTTTCTGATCCTTCTTAACTTTTTGTTTTTCCTGATAGATAGTCATTCATTCCTTTTCTGCTTTCTAGCCTAACTCTAATCTTTCTCCACTTACAATCCAGTTAAGTAATAAAAAGAGGGGAATGCGTGCAAACTACTTGCTTTATCTTCAAGAAACACTCGGCTCTTGAACTGTATTACTGAATGTTCTTACAAAGGAGCACGGTGTTATGCCAAAGTGACTCACTCCTCTTTTATCTTTCTAAATTTTATGGTAGATAAATAAATATAAAGTTATCATTTATCCTTGAGAATTAGCTAAGACCAGATGATGTATAATACAGCTTTTCTCATTTCTGTGGAGATTTCCCGTGAGCCGATGGATGGTGAGGGCTGGAGGTGAGCCTGTGCACGTGACTCTAGCTATCTTACTCTGTGTCTCAGATGATAAGAAATCATTTATCTAAAGATATTTGAATTATAGTCTCTAATACAGCAGCTATATTTCAAAATAGCATTATGCATCACTGACCTTCCTTTGTGATTTAGTCCCTCTACCCGCAGAAATCTATAGGAAGATAAGTTACATTACCTATTGTGTCCGACTGTCTTTAGGACAGCTAGTAAGTAGTAGTAGTAATAGTAGAGGTGAGCAATAATCTAATTCCAAATATGGTAAATCATTAATAATATCTGTGCCTTTTTAGAAGAAAAATTCATTTTGTACTGAAAGTGATATGGAGATTTTTTTTTTAATTCCATACATTACATTGGAACAGACTGACTCAGTGGCCAAGCAAACTCTTCTGACTCTTGAATTTATCAAATTTCCTGTTAGAATCAAGTCCAGAAACATCTGTCTATGAAACCATCACATCCTCATGTTGTTTACTCTTCACTGATGTTGGAACACGAGCGGTATTTTAGTGTTGAACGTCAAAACTGTGAAAAGAAGAAAAAAGCAGCCCCTGATCTCGGAACATTGTTACAGGGCAAATATTCCAATTAGTTACTAGGAACAAGTGGGAAGAAAATAGTATATGTCTCTCTCCAAAAATATGAGATGGTTTTCAGGCAAACTTCCCTTCTGTTATACATGTAGACGTCTATGACCATCTCCCTTAGTAGGTGGCTTTTATTCTTTGAGGAAAGAATCATGGCTTTTGAGCTGTGTGTCCTCTGCCTTCATAAGCCTAGGATAACATCTCAAACATAGTAGGTCCTCAAAAACATTTATTGATTGAAAACATAAATAAATCATCTGAAAAGTGAAGTTTCTTTGAATCAGTTGTTAGGAATATCGTATTCTAAAACCGAATTAGCCCAAAATTGGATATGGGACTTGAAGTGTTGTAAGGAATAGGAGACATGTTTCTACAATAGAAAAGAAAAGACCAGAAACAAGCGATAAATGTCTAAGACTGGGGGCAGGGGTGGGGGGAGCAAAATGTTCTCAGCCAAGATGCCAGGTTAATAAGATAAACCAACCATTTTATTAATAGCCTAAAATCAATATACCATGATCTCAATTATTTCAAATACCAAGCCATGATAAAAATGGAAAGACTTTGGTTATATAAACCAAAAGGGCTCAAAGATCAGAACTAGCTGAAGGCAAGCAAAAACCATCCTACAGAAAGTTCCCAAGCCTTTCCCACCACATTTGAAGGAGCTCAGCAGACTCCTCCTCTTTCTCTTGGAGCTAGAATTCTGGCTCTCTTTCATTACCTTGTTGTCCCATCCCTGGTACCCCCTCTCTGCCCTCGAGGACTGGCAGCACCCTGCTTCTGATGGAGAGTCATACATCCCCCGAATGCCAAATACATTAACCTTTTCTCCAAGTCAACTTCTGCCTTTTGAATCCCATTTACTAGGAAGGGACCTCACAGATGCAGAACTTTGACCTTTTATGCATTTACTTTAAAAAATGCAACCCAAAACTTTGAGTGGCATTGTATAAGAAACATCAAAGGGGCTAAGAAAGAGACACTTTAGGTCAGAGATCGAGGCCAGAAGCCGGGCATGTTGGCACCAGGCAAATTCTGATAGTAACAGATGGTCGCTGATAAACTCAAACGAAAGAAAAATGCTAATTCTATTAAGCTTCCTGGCAGGTACGTTTATTGATTCATTAGATCCTTCTACCTTTTATTTCCAACGAATAAATTTATATAATAAGTATACAATTATTTGATTTCCAAAGTGACCAAGATGATAATAGTATTCCTTTTAGTTTTCTCTGGAATAAATTCATTATATTCATTATACAAAGAAATCACTTCAACAGCTACTCATTGATCATAACAAGTTCTGTGTTAATACTGGGTATGCCACAAAACAGTCACTTTTCTCTAGGAGACACACACAAATCCACAGTCCCTTGAGTTTTTGAAGAGGGTGACAACAGGACCGTTTACGAGGGGTTGCCTATCCAGTCTGGTACAGTCAGAGGAGTTTCAGGGAGAGTGACTCTAAGCTGGGAACTTAAAAACAAATGGGCTTTATCCAAGCTCAGAAAGGTTGGACAAAGCATTCGAGGCAAAGGGAACAGTAAGTGCAAAAACAAAGAGAAGTCCTTTTCCGTTGACTGGATAAATCACACAATGCCTGCGAGGAGGGCAGCCGTGGGGGTGCACGCGTTCATTTCTGCTTTCTTTTGCAGGTTGGGACTGAGTTTTAACAGCATCTCTGCTGTTGACAATGGCACTCTAGCCAACACTCCTCATCTGAGGGAGCTTCACTTGGACAACAATAAGCTTATCAAAGTGCCTGGTGGACTGGCGGAGCATAAGTATATCCAGGTAAGGCCACACCACGAAATGTGAGGAGTATCTAGGGAGCGAACGTCCCTACTGGGATGTTAGGAGGCAGGAAGGGAAGCTCTGCTTACAAATCTTTTTTTGCAGAAAGATGTTTTTAATGTTTCCACATAAACGGTCATTCTGGTTACATGAAAAACATAGGTTAAAATTATTATTTTTTTAAATAGGACTATTACCTTAAACTTATTACAGTGATGACTTCCAGAATATAATATTTTTAATGAAGCAGGCAAGCTAGTTTCAAGTCATAGATCAGTGTAACAGAAGCCTACTGGTTGAAAAAGATGATATAATTTGTGAAGCATGGATATGAAATAAAATAGCAGTTGTTAACTTTAAGCTTCAACAGATGTCACATAGGTCAAAAGGGAATGTTTAGCTAATAGTGTGACTGAGTTAACTTTATATAGCTTATCAAGGTATAGTACAATCATAAGGTTAAGAAGATACGGTCCAGTGGTCCACGGTGGTACCAGAGCTTTCTAGTCTGTTAATCTATAAATGTAAGGCATACTCATTAGTTTAAATAGTAACATTTTCATATAGAATAGCATAAGACTTCCATTGTTACTTTGAGGAAATAGAACAAATAAGTTATTCAAATTTTATATTTAAAAAATAATGTGGTAATTTTTAGATTTTATGTATTTGGTTATTTTATCTAATTTTTTGGTTTCTTTAAATGTCATATTTAAGTTGTTTCTTTCAGACATTTACAAAGGTACTTATTTCAATCATGATGATTTAGGAATTATACATTGGAGGTGCCTGGGTGGCACAGTGGGTTGAGTGTCAGACTCTTGGTTTCGGCTCAGGTCATGACGTCAGGGTTGTCAGGTGGAACCCCACATTGGGCTCTGTGCTCAGTGGGGAGTCTGCTTAAGATCCTCTCTCACTCTCCCTCCACCCCTCACTGCTGTGCTCCTATTCTCTCTCTCTCAAATAAATAAATAAATCTTTTTTTAAAAAAAAAAAAAAAAGGAAATTCTACCCTGACATTGATGCTCTATTATAGAGAAATCCTTTTTATAAAGCTGCTGTTTTGGTAATGAAGCATTTCCACTTCTTTGCTGGGGTTCAGGATAGGTTTATCCCTTACTCTGCTGCCAGTTAATGTCAATTTGTTACTGATCTCTCTTCTTTTTTTTTTATTGAGTTGTGACAAAAACTCCAAATGAAATTGATATATCATGATTTGCATAAGGTTTCTGTTGGTGGTGGGCATTTTGGGGCAGGCAGTTATTTTATTCTCATTTTTATATTCTAGAATAATCAATTTTACCTTCTTGATTGCTATTTTTCAAACATCAGTCTGGATGCATTACTGAGTCCATAAAATAAGTTTAATGAGTTAATTAAGAACATTTATGGGATAGGCTAGGCTACAATAGTTTAGGATGAATGGAAAAATAAAATATCACTGTAATGGTAAGTATTTCATAAAAACTTTGTTTAAATGCACAGATTTATATATACTAAATATATGTATTGATTTCTAATTGTGGGTCACAAAGAAAAATTATAAAACATGCTATTTTGAAATCTTTGTTGAATATCAACAAATTTCATGGGCATTCACACAGGGCCTCAGTCTTGGTTTTTCACCTCTAATTGGCTATCCCTGCACCCAATTCACCTCCCTTCTTATAGGCTCTTAGGGATTTCACCTACTTTACTGTCTTTCTTGTAAGTATATTATTCAGTTATTTTTAGCAAAATTATATTGTTCTCTTCAACCATTACCACAATCCAGTTCTTTTTTTTTTTTTTTAGATTTTATTTATTTATTTGAGAGAGAGAGAGAGCATGGAGGGGTCAGGCAGAGGGAGAGGGAGAAGCCGACTCCACTGAGCAGGGAGCCTGACATGGGCCTCAGTCCCAGCCCTGAGATCATGACCTGAGCCAAAGGCAGATGCTTAACTGACTGAGCCACTCAGGTGCCCCCACCACAATCCAGTTCTAACACTTCTATTACCCCGCAAATATTCCTCTTCCTTTTTCTAGTCAATTTTCAATCTCATCTACCACAGGAGATCATTCATCTAATTTCTACCTCCATGGATTTGCCTTTCTTGGACATTTCATATAAATGGAATCACTTACTGTAATGGTTTTAGGTATCATAGCATGAATCATAGCATGTATCAGTAGTCCATTTTTATTGGTGAATAACATTCCATTATATGGATATACCACATTTTATTTGCTAGCACTACACCCCTTTTGATTACTGTAGCTTTTGATTGTGTTTTGAAATCGGGAGTGAAGGTCTTTTAACTTTGCTCTTATTTTATTTTATTTTATTTATTTATTTATTTATTTATTTATTTATTTATTTATTTGAGAGAAAGAGTGAGTGAGTGAGTGAGTGAGTGAGTGAGTGAGTGAACATGGGTGGGGAGGGAGGGGCAGAGGGAGAAGCAGACTCCCCACTGAGCAGGGAGCCTGACACGGGGCTCAATCCCAGGACCCTGAGATCATGACCTGAGCCAAAGGCAGACGCTTAACCAACTGAGCCACCCAGGCATCCCTATTTTGTTCTTATTTTTCAAAATTGTTTTGGCTATTCTTGTTTCTTTGCATTTTCATATAAATTTTAGAATCAGCTTGTTCATTTTTGTAAATAGAGCCTGCTAGGACTTTAATAAGGATGTGGTGGATTTATAGATAAATTAGGGAAGAATTGTTATCTTAATACTATTGAGTGTTCCAATTCATAAGTGTGGAATATTTCTCCATTTCATATTATTTAATTTCTCACAGCAATGCTTTTTTCATTTTTAGTATACACATCTTACAATTCTTTTATTAAGTGTAACCTTATTTTCTTTATTATTTTTGATAACTGCTGTGAATGAACGGTTGACCTTAATTTCATTTTTGAATTGTTTTTTGCTAGTAAATGCAAATACAATTGATTTTTGTATATTAATCTTCTATCCTGGTACTGTGCTGAAGTTGTTTTTAGTTGCAGAAGTTTTTGTGCACTTCTTTGGGTATCCCATATTTGGGATCATGTCATTTATAAATAAAGTCAGTTTTTATTATTCTTTTCTTGTTTGAATTATTTTCATTTATTTTTCTTGCTTCACTGCACTGGCTAGAATCTCCAGTGCGATATTGAATAGAAGTGATGAAATTAGACATCTTTGCCTCATTTACTATTTTAAGAGCGGAGTGGACATTCAGTCTTTTACCATTCAGCATGATGTTAACTACCAGTCTTTTGTAGATGCTCTTTATCGAGTTGAGAAAGTTCTCTTCTGTTCTTAAGTTTATTGAAGATTTTTATCATGATGTGTATTCAAATGTTTTTTGTGTGTCTATTGAGATTATCATGTGATTTTTCCTTTTATTCTCTTAATATAGTACATTAAATTAATTAATTTTTGGTTAAACCAGTTTTACATCCCTGAGATAAATCACACTCGGTCTTGGTCATAGTGTATAATCTTTTTATATGTTACGAGATACAGTTTCCCAATATTTTGTTAGAGTTGTCTATGTTTATATGAAATTTTTGATTTTAGGTTGTGCGTGTGTGTGTGTGTGTGTGTGTGTCTGTGTGATGATTTTTGTCTGGCTTCAATATTAGAAGATACTGATTTCATAAAATGAGTTGGGAATCTAGTTTTCTTTTTTACACAAATACTTGCTTTATGCCTTGATTTTTTTTTCTCTCACCTTCAATATTAGCCATCAACTCTAACCAAATGTGTTTCCCCTTTCTTACTAATAACCGCTAGGAAATAGAGAATGGTAAATGAAAAGAAATTTTCTGCTTGAGAATTATAAAAAAAAATACTTGCAAGTATTGTTTGTCTTTAATATCCCTTATTTCTGTTTTTATATGGTCTCTCTCTAAACCCTTTCTTAAACAAGGCCCTTTTCACCTGCATATAAGTGTAAATGTTCTGGTAGGTGGAACAATATTTTAAGTTAATTATTATAAGGGAGCACCTCATAGGTTTTATAACACACTTTAGAAATTGTCGCCTTCTTACTATATTTTAGCTCTGGTTGTATAAGTCACTTCTTGCCCTTCAGAATTCACATGTACATAATGGAAGTAAAAACCCATTTCTAAAGTCCTTTTCATAAGTCTAATATTTAATTTCCTGGAGAAAAATCTATGAACAAGTTACCATTATCTTAAACATAATCATAAAATACATTTCAGAAAAGAATCCTATTGAACAATAGAATTATATCCATAAGGTAGACTGTGTAACACACAGTACATTTTCAGTAAAACTTTCTAGGTCTATTCATTCCAGATTCTGTGGTACTGAATGTTTCTTAGGGTTTGTAATTATTTTGATTCTAATACTGCCTGTACTCTTTTTCTTCACTATATATTATTTCCTTTTTTTGTATAATTTCATTAAAAGGTACGTCATTTTATCTTTGCCCTGAAAACATAATATTTCACATAGGCACATAACATTAAGTTATTCATATATTCATTCAACATATATTATTGAACACCTACTCTGTTCTAGTAGACACTGGTGATAGTCATGAACAAAACAGAACAAGTTTCTTTCGTCATAGAACTTTCATTCTAGAGGAGGAAAACAGACAAGACAAACAAATATATAATAGGCTATATGGTGATAATTATTTTGAAGATTTAAAGAAGTGTGAATTGGGACAGAGAATGGCAGCATTGGATAGTCAGGGAAGACATCTTTGGTAAGGAAAAGTTACATGAATTACATGAGGGAGTAAGCCCTGCAGACATCTTGGAGAAAATCAGTTCAAGTGGAAGAAACAATGTGTGCCAACCTAAGGAGGAACTGTGATTTTTGTAATAGAGGAAAAGCAAGTAGGCCAGAGTGGTTAGATTGAATAATGAGGGGAAATGAGGTCAGAGCAGAAAGATGTCAGATCCTGTTGGGTTTGTGAAATGCGAGAACTTTGGACTTTATTCTGCATGAGATAGGAAGACACTGGAGTTTTGAGGCAAAGAATATATAACTTGGCTTACTTTTTAAAATAATTGCTCTATGAACTAAGAAAAAGGAAAGAAAGAAGAAGAAAGAAAAGAAGGAAGGAAGGAAGGAAGGAAAGAGAAAGAAAGAAAGAAAGAAAGAAAGAAAGAAAGAAAGAAAGAAAAGAAAAGAAAAGAAAAGAAAAGAAAAGAAAAGAAAAGAAAAGAAAAGAAAAGAAAAGAAAAGAAAGAAAAACTGATTTTAGGGCAAAAGAGGAACCAGGAAGGATGACTTCTATCATCCAGAAGGAGCAGTTTTGGACAATGTCACAGGAGTCGATATGGGGAGAAGGACTGTGTTGCGTGTACATTTTGAAGATTGAGCTAGCGGCATTTGTTGATGGTTGGCTAGAGAGTGTAAGAGAAAGGAAGTGTCAAGGATAAAGAATAAAGAATAAAGGGACAGGAATAAAGTATTTACATGAATGGTTCAGTCTATTTAGAGGAAAATAATCATTCTCCATTATTTCATTTTGCAGGTTGTCTACCTTCATAACAACAATATCTCTGCAGTTGGGTCTAATGACTTCTGCCCACCTGGATACAACACCAAAAAGGCTTCTTATTCAGGTGTGAGCCTTTTCAGCAACCCAGTCCAGTACTGGGAGATCCAGCCATCCACCTTCCGGTGTGTCTATGTGCGCTCTGCCATCCAGCTTGGAAATTATAAATAATTCCCAAGAAAGCCCTCGTTTTTATAACCTGGCAAAATCCCATTAATATCATTGCTCAAAAAAAAGAAAAAAAAAAAAAGGAAAGCTAGATACTGGAAACTTAACTGCAATGTGGATCTTTTTCCCACATGATTTATAATACATAAGCCAAATATGCAGTTTAAATAATTGCCTACAATAAAAAAATATTTTGCCTGCCATTTTCAGAATTCTTTTTTGAAGCTTTCTGTTGATGTTAACTGAGCTATTGCAGATATTCTTATTTCCCTAAACATAAAATTTGGAGTAAATATATATATATATATATATATATATATGTCAAAAATTTAGTAAAGCTTTTCTTGTTTAATTTTTAGAAGGAATCAAACAAAAAAAGTATCCATCTTCTGTAGCACATAGGGTGTTAGATCCTTTGACATTAAAGTCAGTCTTCAGATTCTGTCTAGCTCTGTGTTAATCCCCATTATTGTTGGTAAAGCCTCATTTGAATATGTAAATTCAATAAGGCTATGTAAAATTTTTGCTAATGTCATCATTTTGAAAAAAAAATAAATTTACAAATACATTCAAAATTACCATTGTATAAAAGTGTAATTGTAAATCTTCTCCAAACCCCACTTTCTGAAGAGAGCAGACATTGTGTTCTAGACAATAATAGCACATCTTTTCAAGTTCTCAGATATTTGTTTTACTCTTGTTTTTTGGCATTTGTGTATTATAACTTACATTATCTATAATCAGTGCTAAGCTGATAAAGCGCAAAGCTGACTTTTTTTATGATTGGTCTAGAAAGCTGGTATATTCAGTTACTAAGAAACTAAATCAGTTTTAAAGCATCATGTGTATAATCAGCCTGCTCACCTGAATATTTCTATAATTACTAGATGTATTAGAAATATTCCTTGTATTTAGTTAAACTTTCAAATTTAGAATGTTTTTCTTCAGAATTTATAAAGACCTAGCAAAGCAGACCATTCAGCAAGCCTGGGGAATGGGCTGATTTACAAAAAGGAGAGATTTACCAAAAACTACATTTATGTTATTGACATCTAATAAACAAACATGTGAGGATAGTTTTTTTGTCTACAACGTTGGATGTTTTATGTTTGGAAATACTGATAACCAAATCCAAACTGTTTTTTTTCTTTTTAAGATTTTATTTATTTATTTGAGAGAGAGAGAGAGCATGTGCCCACACAAGTGCGCACATGGGAGGGGAGGGTTAGAGAGGGAGGGGCAAGCAGACTCCTCGCAGAGTGGGGAGCCCAACTTGGGGCTCCATCTCAAGAGCCTGAGATCATGACCTGAGCTGAAAATCAAGAGTCAACCTCTCAACCGACTGAGCCACCCAGGCGCCCCCAAATCCAAACTGGTTTAAACCATAAAGGAAAACCCAAACAGTTCTGCTATTAGATGAACCTTTGGGTGCAGTTTCATCAGCGTTCCAGCCAAGTTTCTCTGCAGTTCTTTCAACTTTCCCTTCCTTCATTGCATTTTCAAGCTGGCCTTCCTTATGGTTGAAATAGGAATCTCCCTCATTATTTACCACTCAGATCACAAAAGCATATCAACATAAAACTTCCAGAAGTCATGAAATTCTCTCTAATTATTACATAGTGACTTCATAGCCCTATAGAGTAAATGAGTAAAGGCTATTGTTATTCCCATTCTGTAGACAAGTAGACTGAAGTTAGGAGAAATGAAGTAACTTTCCTGTAGTCAAGTACCTCGTAAATACATGGCAACCAAACTTTCTCTTTTAATCTTTGTGTAAGTCAGGATCTGGCAGAAAAGAGAATTTACCTCTCAGAATTCAAACGAAGATAATTTAATGAAGGGACTATTACAGAGTGTATGCAGCAAACAAGGGATGACAAGGCACCGAGAGATGGCAATGGTGGAAAGCCATTGTCACCCAAATGGCTACGTGGGCAGGGGAAGAATTGAGTTTCTGGAGCCATGTGAGAGGACAGCTTTGGAGGATTTCTATGCCTGGGGGCTATGTTCCTGGAAGGAGGCCACATCTGCCAGAGGTTAGGTACTGAAGCAAGGTATGTCCCCTTCTCTCCTTCTACGTCAGATCCTCCCACCGATGAAAGATAAAGGGAAGACATACATTAAGAAAGCTAGAGAGAGGAAGGTTCTTCTTGGGGCAGGACAGAGACAGAAGAAAAATGGATCTGGTCAGGGCACTTGGAGAATAACTAATACGCCCAGGCACTACAATTCTATCTGTAGGATTATTAAACAAATCTCACCAGCCACAGATAAACATGACGTCATATCCTGCATCATCCCAGCACCTTTTCTGAAACCCAATTATTTTGGACTTTTCTGCATTGATCAGAGGTGCTAACAAATAAAACAATATCTGATGAGACTTGGGTCAAATGATTAACTGAATCCGGTTTTCCATTAGAAAACATTAGTTACTTTTATAATGGTTTGACTGAAGCAGAGTTTACTTCTTTAAAGAAATGGTTAGTGTTAAAAATCAAAGAGTAAACAGAAAACTTACACTGCCAATATTAATGGGCAGTCAATTATGTACTATACACAAATTTGGCAGAAAATAAAAATAATATTTGGATAATCATGAGAATCAGAGCAGAGAGCTCTAAGCTCTTGTAGTCAAAGTCATATTCTCCTTTATCACAGTGACCGCCTGAAATACCCAGTGCTCTGTGTGAGTTATATAATCCGTGCTAGACTTCCATGAAGTGACCATATTCGTGGTATTTATTCACAGCCTGGCATCAGGCAATAAATGAGTTGGAGAGGCTATTTATTGATTCAGCATACTTCATTCATTCATTCATTCATTCAATAAACTAGCACTGAATATATTGGAAATATGAGACAAATCTTGGTAGAAAGATACCAACAGCCACAGATATTTATTTCTGGAGTTTATTCAGTGCATACAAAGCTTCTGTGCTAGGCTCTTTATCACAAAAATCCCATGAGAATGTACCGTTCCTATTTCACAGATGATGAAATCCAGACATAGCACATGCAGAGTCAGAATTATGACTCTGATGTGTGCTGATCGAGTTAGGGTCAGCCTTTGCTTTCGCCCTAGTTTACAACTATACAAAGCACGTCAAGGCCAAGGGTGGTAGTCTGAAACACTGAGAAGAGAATCTGTTCGTGCTTCTTCGCAGTTCCTCTGCATTGTGGTAATACGTCCGCGTTCTGAGATGCAGGCGCCATAAACATAATTACTGTCATTTATTCAATACCATGTCTTACAGGGTCTCATTCAATACTTGCAATAGCTCTGTGGACTATGTATGGTTATTCAGTCTTTTTTACAGATGAGAAAATGAAACCTCAGAGAAGTCAAGTAGTTTTCCCATGGACCCCAGCTTGTAAATAAGGAAGGCGAACTTTCCATCCGTTCGATATGTTGCCTTCTAATACCTTAGGAAAGAACGTATTTGTGCCCAACAATGAGGACTCCCTGACCATCCGTAGGGTCTTTCATCTTCTTTGCCATATGGTGCAGGGCTGTAAAATAATGGGTCATCCCACCATTGTGATTTGTTACCCTTCAAAAAAAATAAATTTGTTCATAAAAAAAAGATGAAACTACAACACTGCTCAACTTTAAAATGTCCCATATCCGCACTGCCTAATATGGTACCCATCAGCATATCCAGGCAGGAGCACTGGAACTGTGATGGAACTGAAGAGCCAAATTTTAAATTTATTTAATTTTAATGGATGTACAGTTAATAGCCATACTTCACTGAGTGACAGCATATTGGATGTGATGTTCTAAATACTCCTAATGAGTTTATTTTTTTTTAAGATTTTTTTAATTTGACACAGAGAGAGAGAGAGAGAGAGAGAGAGAGAGCGCATGAGCTGGGGGGAGGGGCAGAGGGAGAGGAACAAGCAGGCTCCCCACTGACCAGGGAGCCCAACTCGGGACTCGATCCTGAGACCCCGGGATCATGACCTGAGCTGAAGGGAGACCCTTAACCGACTGAGCCACCAGGCACCCCTCCCAATGTGTTTAACTATGATTTTTATGGTGTGGAGTGTTATTTCTATTCATGCAAAAATATTTACTAGGCCTGCGTCTAACTAAGGATATAAGCATGAATAAGATGCCGTTCTTGACTTTAAGGTGATCATAGTTTAACAGAGACACAATCATTAACCGAATAATAGAAATACAGAGAGATAAATTTTATCATTGGAAATACAGGCATACCTTATTTTACTGTGCTTTGCTTTCTTGCACTTTGCAGATGTTGTGTTTTTAAAAAATGGAAGGTTTGAGGCAACCCTGCATTGAGCCAGTGTATAGACACCATTGTTCCAACAACATTCCCCCGCTTTGTGTCTCTGTCACATTTTGGTAATTCTTGCACTATTTCAAGCTTTTTTCATTATTATTGTATTTGTCATGGTGATCTGTTATCAGTGATTATGACTCACTGGAAGCTCAGACGATAGTTACCCTTTTTTAGCAATGAAGCATTTTTAATTAAGATACATACATTTTTTAGACACAATGCTACTGAACACTTAATAGACAATGGTATAGTGTACATATAACGTTTATATGCACTAGGGAACTAAAAAATTCATTTGACTCACTTTATCAGGATATTTGCTGGATTGCAGTGGTCTGGAACTGAGCCCACAATATCTCCAAAGTATGCTTCTATATGCAAGTTACAGGAGTGGCTCATAGGAGGGGTGATCAGCTCTGCCAAGGGTAGCAGAATGAGCCCAGAGGAACATGAAAGACTTCACTGAGGAAGTAATTTTGGGGGTGGGTTTTGAGGAATGTGTAAGAGTTCAACAGGAGCGTTTGGAGGAAGAGGCTAAAGGCAAGAGAGTAACTTCAAAGACCCCGGGGTACGCCTGGGCACATCTTCTCTGATAGGCTGACATAAAAGAAGGGCTTCCTCGACTTCCTTACCTTCTTCTGAAACAGATGCAGGAGTCTCCGTGTACCTAGGATACACACAGGGTACAGAGGATATCGGAGGAAGCCACTCTTTGCCCTTTTTCCAGTCTTGCTGGCCCGCAAAACATCGATCTCCCAGAATGGTCAAAAGGAGGGAGGAAACGGCTTTATTTTTCTTCTCTCTTGCATCTCCCAAGGGATCCCACTCGCATTACTACAGGGAAAAGATAGTTTCCCTTGGTGTACAAGGTCCACGGCGTCACTACAGATTTTCTTCAGAGCTCCACCTTGAACGCTACCCTCTCTTCTCTAGTCCTTCCTCCCGCATGTGGTAGCCTTCCTGTTGAAGGAGAAAAGCTGGCGTTACCCTGCTGCTTAACTTACAGCCGGGTGAGGAATGGGTCAAGGTAAGGAACAGAGAAGACCGTTTGGACTTTGATCTGCAAAACGGATCTTCCAGCACACTTTGCAGCAGTAGGTAGCTGCTGCTGGCCTTGTCGGGACTCGGGAGCGAGGCCAGGCCTTCGGCAGCCCCCTCTCAAGTAGCAACGCAACTTCTTTCTTCTACATGTCTCCTTTGAAATAAAGATAGATGCGGCTCATTTCCTTGACTTCAACAGTTGCTATTTGCATAACTTAGCAACGTTACTTAACCTTTCGGTGGCTCATTTCCTTACCTCTGAAATGGGAATACTATCAGTCCCTACCTTACCGTGTGTGAACGAAGCGGGTTAACGTAGTGTGTAACTCTTAGACCAGAGGCCCGCACGTGGAAAGGGCTCATATACGTTGGCTGCCGGGTCACATGGTTTGGGGGGCAATCATCTTAAGAGCAATTCGTTCTCAGGTCTAAGATGCGGGCTGAAATTATGCATTTCCAACAAACTCCCAGGAGGGCTGTGCTTCTTGGTCCATACTTTGAGGAACAAAACAAGAGAGTTCTCTTGTCTCATATGGGGCCATGGCTGACGCTTGTCTCCCCCCCAGCTGGCTCTGGTGAGAAACCCCCGCTGAGTTAGTTTCCTAGGGCTGCCGTACCACACGACCTCAAACGGAGTGGCTTGAATTGTCAGAAATTTACCCTCTCATAATTCAGGAATCTAGAAGTTCAAATTCAAGGTGTTGGCAGGGTCATGCTCCCTCGGAAGCCTCGAGGGGAGACCCCTTCCTTGCTTCTCCCAGCTTTGGAGTGACTCTAGATGTTCCTTTGTGGCAGCAAAACGCAAATCTCTGCCACCATCTCCACAAGGCCTTCTTCTTCTGTGTGTCTGTGTCTCTTCTCTTCTTGTAAGGACACCAGTCCTATTGGATTAGGCCCCACCCCAGTTCGGTGTGACCTCATCTTAACTTGATTGCATCTTCAAAGACCCTATTTCCAAATTAGGTCATTCACACTCACAAGTACTAGAGATTAGACCTTGAACATATCTGGGAGGGGGGGAAGGGATACATTTCAACCATTAACACTCACTTTCTTTTTATCTTTATAAAATACTTATTTTTTGTTCTTATTTTTGTTATCAATTGTGTTTGATTGTATATGGATTCCATAAGAGGTTGGAAAGTGTAAATTTGCCTCTGACCCTCTGAGGTTGGGTAAGCACCCTTCATGCACTCATACTAGTGTTAAGTCATCTCACTATATTCAAGCCACCCAGGTTTTCCGGCACACAATATTTATGTTCTTTCTAATGCATTCTTCCTCAATGATCTTGATCTGGCAATGAAAACTACTGTGTCATTCTCATCGCATAAATCAGGCATAAAATGGATCTCTGCTTTCCTTCTGGTTCACTCATTTTACTGAATCATCATCAGTATCTCTCTTTTCTTTTTCCCCTTCCTCCCACCCCGTAGCACCGTTCTAGGAATTCCCTCCTTTCTGCAGTTCTGTCACAGGTACAGATGCTGCAGGACCCCATTGCTTTATCGTCCATACAAACAAAGGAATGCCTAGTCCCTCAAGTAAACTAGAAATGTGACGTACACCAGTTTCCCATTCATCCAGAGTTCCAGCGAGGCCTTCTGGA
The DNA here is from genome assembly GCF_024610735.1 of Ursus americanus. Classification (NCBI taxonomy): domain Eukaryota; kingdom Metazoa; phylum Chordata; class Mammalia; order Carnivora; family Ursidae; genus Ursus; species Ursus americanus. Next base: position 27,989,526 of record NC_142143.1, read on the forward strand.
AAACTGTCTGGAAGACACACACCGCTCTTGACCAGACTGCATCGCCCGTCAGACTGTTCTCCCACAGCAGAGCTGTGGGTTACGGGCCGCTGAGCCCACATCACCGCCGTTCCATTCTCCACTTCGCTGCTCATTTTGTTTGCCCACATGGATTGCTACAGAATTTCTTCAGCGGATGTGCTTATATCTCCCAGTGCACCATCTGTCACGGTTACTTCGAGTCACAGGTCTGCGACAGACTGCCAATTTCACACGACAGAGCAGAACAGTGGAAAACGAAGAAAAATCGAGAGAGGGAAAGCACTACACTTAATGAAATCAAATACACACAAAAACATCATGGAGTGTAAAACACCCTTCTCATGAATTTAAATAATTTTGAAGTAAGAGACAGTCCCTGCGCTCCCCTCAGTGTGAGATAACCGGAGAAGGCCTGCGTGAGACCCCTCCTGACTGCATGACGCGCAGCAGGGTGCCAGCCCTCGGCGATCTGGGGACTTTCTCCCCAGGCCATTGATTTCGATAGGGACGGCGAGGGCTAAGTGACTGCTTGCACGTCCCCATGAACAAGCGTAGGAACACAACTCGACTTTAAAGTATCCCTAAAATATCAAAATAATCCAACCCTCCTGCCCAGGCCTGTTATGTTTTCTGGCAAGGATGACTCGGTCTAGTCAACGTGTGTCTCAGAGCCCCGCTGTGTGCCTGACACGGTCCTAGTGGCCGAGGGGGCGCGAGGAAGGGGGTCTCACCACCGGGTAGCGGCCGTCGCGTGGTGCGGGGCAGGACGAAGGAGGCACGTGCGGGCGGGCCGTGCTGTTTTATGTAAGATGGTCAGAGAGAGGCCTTCAGATACAGTGACGGGTGAGCAGGGATGTGGAAGGCAGAGGGAAGCAAGCCAAAGGAAAAAAAAGAGCTTTAAATTGGAAGGTTGCATAGCAGGTTCTAGGTACAGCAGGGAGGTCCAATGTGACCAGAGGAAAGGGAGGAAGGAGAAGCAAAGTGAGAGAGGGACAGGAGCCCACACCCTGTAGGGCTTGTAGGCAATCTTAGACCACCATTCGTCTGAGCAAGACAGGAAGCTCCTGAACGGTGCTCGGCAGAACGATGACTTGACTCCACTGTCTCTGAGGGGCTGTGCTCCGACTGCACCAACCGCCGAGGGATGAGAAGGGACACGGGAAGGAATTTAGGGTGCTGTTGCAATAATCACGTGCGAGGTGATGCTGGTTAGTAGCAGCCTGTGACCTGGAGAGTAGCCCAGAAGTCGCTGAGAAGGGTCCCACCAACGAAGGGTCTTACAGACACAGAGGACAAGGAGGGCTGAGAAACCAAATGGGGAGAGAGAAAGAATAGAGACAGAAATGATTCCAAGTCTTTTGGCCTGAGCCCCGAGAGGATGAAGTCACCATTGCCTAAGATGGGAAAGACTGTGAGGACGTTGAGGTGGAGGGGAGGGCATCAGTTGGTTGGGATCTGCTCGTTTTGAGATCCCTATTCCGTTTCTACATGGGGTATCAAGGCGGCTTTGGGTTTAGGAGTCTGGAGCTCAGGGGAGAGGACGGGCTGTAGACATGAATTCGGGAGGTGCCAGAATATAGATTGTCCTTCATCAGTGCAGAAATGACTCGACTTTATCCAGACTAAGCAATCGCTCTGTACATGTTAGCAACACATTTTACAGGGCCAATTCTGGCCTCTTGCAATGTTCCCGTGGTTTCTAAGATAAATAAACATATTATATGTTTCCCTCTGGATGCCTTTGCTAAGATCATGTCAGCATTTCCAAAACAGTCCTTGCTTAAACAACACCAAGAAAGAAAAACCTCTGGAGGAGAAAGGATTTTATTGTTTTTGAAAAGATTCCTGTGTTTTCTCTTACGAGTTTAAAATTGTATAAAAAACAATTTCGTTTCTGTTTCCCTCAAGAGCTCATATTAACAAAAGTGCAGCTTGGTGCCTGTCTTGAATGTGGGCTGAGAACTTGCTGGTGGTTTGACAGTTATGAATAAACAGTGCTATACCATAAAGCAAGCATATTCCCGAGTCTACGGAAGGTCTCAGTGGGCCTCAGGCACCGTATCAACACATTTAACTAGAAAACCGTGGAAATATGTATAAATTCCACAGCTAAGGTGATTATTTTATAGAATGCTAGCATAGGCAATCCTATAATAACTTATATTGATTGCTAGTTTATCAGGAATCTACATTGTCATTTGATGTGGGATTGATTTATGATAAATATAAAATATTTCTCTTGAAATATTTTACCTTTTCCCCTCTTTTCACAAAACCAGTTAGTACATGTGTGTGGGGGTGGGTGGATGTATCCTCTTGCAATGTTATCATGCTCATAAGAGAAAAAATTTTTAATTACTACGATCATTCATTTATTCCTTTAATTCACACGTTTATTGAAGACATTTATTAGGACATATCCTAATATGACAGGAACTATGATCAGTCTAGAGAAAATAAAAACAAAAAATGTACACATTTTTTCCCTGTAATAAATAACTGTGGGATGTGAAAGTGAGACATTCTTTCAATAAACTTTAAAAATGAATACAAAGATGATATCTGAGAAGATTTTGAGAGGAAATGAAAGCCAAGACTATTGTGCACCCCTTCATGATTAAAACTTATAATGTGAAACAAATTTCCTGTGGCTGTCATTCATTTCAAAAGAAGAAAAAACAAAACATCTGGAACACTGCAAGAAATGCCAGGCCACCTACAAATCACAAAGCTGTGGCTGAGGTCTAGGCAATGATAAATAAAGCTTATAAGACCAGATGTTTCTGGATGCTGTATTTTGATTAAGATCCTTCTCATACCGTCTGGACTGATAGATGGATTTTTTCCTAGGGTATTTCTTCCCAGCTTTGGCAACCCTCACTGATAGATATAGTTGCGATCTCTTTTCATAAGACGAGTGACAACAGAGCTAGAAATTTTCCGAGAGGCAATGTCAGGACAGAAAACTCTAATGACTCGTGAACAGGTGGTATGGTTTAGCCCAGGTTTGCAAGTTGCTGTCACATTTACAAAGCCTACATTTTCTCCAGATACCGGTGTCCACTTTTAAACTGTCTGAGACAGAATGCCTCAAGCCTTAGTTGGCAAAAGTTGGAAATCAGGTAATAATGTGAAAGGTCTTTTCGTGGGTTGCTAGGACTTTCTACTTTGGTTCTTTCTGACTCTTGCAGATAGCACACTGATTCGGAGTCTTTTTGACTTTTGGTTCTTGGGTTTTGTTTTCATAGGAGAAAAATGCTTATTTTATTTTTTTTCTAGTTTTAATCAGATATAATTGACATAGAACCTTATATACATTCAGGTGTACAACATAATGAGTTGGCGTTCACAAAATATATACATGCAGCAAACTGATTACCTCAACGAGTTTGGTTAACCTCCAACAGTTTATAGCCACTCTCTGGGTTTTCCTTTGTTACTATAATAATAACAATAGCGATGCTACTTTGTATTGATCCAGCAGCTTTTGGTTGACAAGTGTGTTCACTGGTATAATCTCATTGTTTCACAACCAACAGCTTAATTGGTTTATATAATGATAAGAAAGGAGATGAGGGGGAAAAAAAGAAAGAAAAAAGAGACAAGGAATAAGTAATTTAAAAGGGTTTTGATAGACCGATGAGATGAACACAGGCCTGCTCTATGAGCGAGGGGCAGAGGAGCTGAGCTGCCAACAGAGTTGGGGAAGAAAAAGGTCACTTTCCTGCTCCATACTCTTCCCGGTACTGCCTCTACTTCTTACTCCCTTACTTCTTCATTCCCCCGAATAGCCATTCCATCCCTGTCATGGACTGAATGTTTGTGACACCCCAAAATTCCTATGTGGAAACCCTACCCCCTAGTGTGATGGTTTTAGGAGGTGGGATCTGGGAAAGGTAATTAGCATTAGGGGAGTTCAGGACGGCGGACACCGTGAATGGGATTAGTGGCCTAATCAGCCTCAGAAGATTTTGCTTTGCTCCGCTCTCTGCCATGTGAGAACACAAGAAGTCGCTATCAGCTCCCCAGGAGAGGGCCCTCAGTACAACCTGACTATACAGGCACGCTGATCTTGTGCTTCCTGCCTCCAGAACTGTGAGAAATAAATTTCTGCTTTGGAGAAGCCATGCAGTCTGTGCTGTTCTGTTATAGGAGTCTAAGCTGACGGAGATGATTTCCACCATATGTGGACGTTCACATCCTCACTACACCAAAGGGTCAGAACAGAACCATTCTAGTTCAGAGGTGGAGATGCCCAACGGGCTGTGAGGCTCGTGAGATCCGGGTCTCAGAGCTGCGGCAGGATGTGGCTGGAGGTACGAGCAGCCGGTGTGGAAGCCTGAACTCTTGCTTCAGAATCTGATCCCACTGCCAAGGCAATGAAGAGCAACCATAAAGAGCAAAAGCCTCAAGCAGCCGAAGTGTCCACGCACTGATGAATGGACACAGAAGAGGTGGTAGATAGCTACAGGGAATATTACTCAGCTGTGAAGAAGAATGAAATCTTGCCATTTGCAATGATGTGGGTGGAGTTAGCATTACGCTAAGTGAAGCAAGTCAGTCAGAGAAAGACAAATACCCTATGATCTCACTTACCTGTGGAATTTAAGAAGCAAAACAAACCAGCACAGGGGAAAAAAGAGAGGGAGGCTAACCAAGAACCAGACTCTTAACTATGGAGAACAAACTGATGGTCACCACAGAGAAAGGGGTGGGGGGGTGGTGAAACAGGTGATGGGGATGAAGGAGGCACTTGTGATGAGCACCGGATGGTGTATGGAAGCGTTGAATCACTATATGGTGCATCTGAGATTAATATTACACTGTATGTTAACTAACAGGAATTTAAATAAAAACTTAAAAAAAAGCATAAAAGCCTGTGGTCAAATTGACTGGGATAGTCTTTGTTTTTGTGATTACAAGCTGTGTGACATTAAGCATAGCAGGTTATCACTTTGAGCTTAAAATGGGGAATGATAATAAAGGTGCCTACCACATAAATTACTTAGGACAATTAACTGAGATACTGTATGTAAATACTGAAAGAGAATGCTCTCACCCCAAAATCAGGAAAAAGCAAGAATGACTAATCTTTCCACTTCTCTGAAACATTACACAAAAAATCCTGGTTAGTGCACTAGATAAGAAAAAATAAGTGAAAAGCATGATGATTAGAAAGAGGATGTGAAACTATCTTCATTTCAAGACAACATGAACATGTCCATAGAAAATTCTAAGACGCCAATAAAAAGGTACCTACTCGCATTAATAAGTGAATTTAGCAAGATCGCAGAATGGAAGGTTACTGTAGAGGAATTAGATGTGTTTTTATTTACTAGCAGCCAAAAAAACTATAAAATATTTTTTTTAAATTCTGTTTACCTTAAAATCATACGTTTTGAAAACTTGTGAATAAACTTAACAGGAGATATATAAGACATATGCATAAAAAACTATAAAATATTTCTAACAGAAATTAAAGACCTTGACAATGGAGATACATGCTATGTTCATCACTTAAAGATTCAATATTGTTAAGATAATTGACGAACAGATTCATCACAATCTCAATTTTAATTTTAAAAAGGCTTTATCTAGATATCAATAAGCTGATTCTAAAGCTTACATGGAAATGCAAACAACCTAATAGATACAAAACTTTTAAAGAAAAAAAAACTGAGGGCTTCAATTTTTGAAATGTTCCATGAAGCTACAGTAAGGTTAAAAGACAAAAAGACAGGGGCGCCTGGGTGGCACAGCGCTTAAGCGTCTGCCTTCGGCTCAGGGTGTGATCCCGGCGTTATGGGATCGAGCCCCACATCAGGCTCCTCCACTGGGAGCCTGTTTCTTTCTCTCCCACTCCCCCTGCTTGTGTTCCCTCTCTCGCTGGCTGTCTCTCTCTGTCAAATAAATAAATAAAATCTTAAAAAAAAAAAAAGACAAAAAGACAGATGTAAAGATCAACTGAACAGAAGACAGAGTTGAGAAATGAGTCCACACACATACCATCAAATGCTTTTCAGCAAGAGTAAAAAGTCAATTCAAGTGGGAAAGAAAATCACTTTAACAAATGGTGCTAGAACAACTGGGTGCTGTTCTGGTCAATGACACACACTGACCATTGCCTTATGTCTACATAAAAGTTAACTCAAAAGGGATCATATAGATATAACTTAAAAGCTAAAACTATAAAATTTCTAGAACATAGGAGAAATTCTTTATGAACTTGAGGTAAGCAAAGATTTCTTAGATACAAAAAGTGTGAACCATAATAGAAAAAGTGGATATCTTGGGCTTCATCAAAATTAAAATATTTACTCTTCGGAAGACATTTTAAGGAAAAAAGAAGCTACAGACTGAGAGAAAATGTTTACAATATATATATTTAACGAAGTGATTTTACACAATAGCTAGCTAGCTAGAGATAAACTTTAGAAATGCAGTAAGACCAAACAACCTTAAAGAATTGGAAAAAATGACAGATATTTCACAAGAGAAATATATAATTAACAAAAAAAAATGCATGATAAGATCAACACCTATGGTCATCAAGGAGATGCTAATGGAAACCACCTGATGACTATAGTTAATAACATCGTACTGAATCCTGGAAATTTGCGAAGAGAGTCGAGTTCAAGTGTCCTTATCACAAAGGAAAGAAAATGGTACCTATGTGAGAAGATATGCTAACTAACTTGAGTATAGTAATCATTTCACTATGTATGTGTATATTAAATCTCATGTTGTATACCTTTAATATATACAATTTTATTTTAAAAACAGAAAACTGACCAAACAAAACTCAAGATCCTACTATGTACCCATGGCAATGGCTAAAATTAAAAAGACCCCTAATACCAACCCATGACAATAACGTGGAACAACTGGAACTCTCATACATTGTTGGTGACAAGGTGTAATTAACTTACCACAAAAATACAGGTTCTTTGTTGGCCAGAGTGAGGAAAGCAGCAGCATTTATTTAGAGTCAATTTCTGGGAGAGCAAAAGATTTTAAGTTTCTAAACTTATGCCCTAAATACTACATTTTTTTTTGCATTAATTTTGGGATTGAAGTTCAAAGAAGTTACATGTAAAAATCGGGTAGAAAATAGTATGTCATGTCCAACACTGTAAATTCACAAATGGAGAGGCAATCCAATTTTGTAACATCTTATAGAGGCATTTTGTAGCATTTTATAGAGGCATTTTGTTTTTATGCTTCCTGGTAGGGCCACAAAAACGGTGCACCCCTGAGCTTATAAGTTATTTTTTAAATTTTCCTCTTTTTGTTGTACCTGAAAGAAAGCTGACCAGGTGATGGGACCAGGAATCTCCTCCTTAGGTCTGCAAATTCACGTTCAAGAAAACATTTAAAAGACCAGAATGCTACACACCACTTACTTTTCCTGCTTAATACATGAAAGGATTATTATTTAAAAGCCAAAAGAGGGAAAAAAAAAAAAAAACAGGACAAGAAGTGTCTGAAAAGTTTGTTGACTGGCAAAATGCCAGCTTGGAGAGAAATCATTCAAGGATGAGAAAACATTGTAAAAATAGTTCGAGCCTTATGAAAAGATCCTGTCATATAAAATAAAAGGGAGAACTGAAGTTGAAGGGTGCGGGGAGAAAACACTGCTTTGAAAACCATTTATATAGAAAACCGACATTTTGAAAACCTCTATCTTCTAGTCTAAATAAATATCAGAAAAGTAGTAGGCTTGAAACAAGAGATACCGAGACAGAGGGAAATAGACAGGTGGGGGGTAGGCTGAGTTTGAAGAAATGAAAATAAATTATGAGAAAAATAACAGTTTCAGAAACATTGAGAGGGAAATCAGCATGGCAGGAAGAAGGCAAAAGAAAAAGACAGAGATGAACGATCCAATGTGGTGGCCAATAAAAGCAGAAAGAAAACACTATCCCATGGGTCACTGTTGTCTTTAAAAAGAAACTAATTCAAAAAATGCAGGAGGAAAATTGAAAGGCAAAATAGGAGAACTATTCTCTGAGTTGAAGATTTCAATCTGTAGCTTAAAAGGGGGCCCATGAAAAATTAAAAAAAAATTAATGAAAAGAAACCAATCATAATGAAACTTGGCAAAGTACTTGGAATTCAGAAATGAGCACAATACCAACCACAAAACAAAACAAGTCACATGGGCGTAAGGTGGGACAAGCCACAACAAATAAGAGTCTATTCACCTGCCTTGGCTTTCTCTATAGCACTAAACTTCAGAGGAAAATTGTCAGAATTCTAGTAGAAAGTTTTGTGACTGTGTCTACGTACTCTTTTACATATTTCTTAAGACCTGAGTTATGGTAGGCAGTCAAAAATATTTGTTAATTGAATTAAGAAGCAATAGATACAAGTGTGAGTAGAGCAAGCCTTTGAAAAATCACTAGGGAACCAAATTATGTACTGGTAATAAACCCATTGAATTTGAAACAAAGAGTTTAAGTTCCACTCATTAAATAGTAATTAGTGTACCTGCTTGTCAGCTCTGCTGATCATCCTTATTACTATTCTTAACCTTCTGTAATCCAAGGGAACATAATATGGTTTTCATTGCCTTCGTGCTATTGAAATGAACAAAGATTGTTTCTTGCCAGTATGCTATAGACACATTGACTTGCTCACCCAAAATCTGGGAAGCTTTTTTCCTAATTTACTGGTAAGTACTATGAGGATAACATCAAAAGCATATCCTCAGTCTGTCCTGTTTTCATCAACTCCACTGCTACCAGCCAATTCAACACCATCACGTCTCACATGGATGTGACATACTGTGATTTTCTAGCTTCCTCTCTCCACCTTGTCTCCTCTACTTTTGTACAAGCCACTTCTATAGCAATGCAATCTATACAGCTGTGTGTGAACATCTCCCCTTCCAACCCTCTGCACTGAACTCTCACCGCTAACATGCCAACCTTGTCCTACCTCAGGACATCCCCCAGCCTGAGACACTTTGATCTGTACTCAAATGCCGTTTCCCTGACTGGCCTTTATAAAACAACATATAGACTCATCATTTTCTATCCTTTTATCTTGTTTTATTTTTCATAGTACTTAAACTATTTTCTGAGATGGTCTTGTTTACATACTTTCCTTCCCCAATAGATAAGCTCCCTAAGAGCAGAGATCTTGTCTGTCTTGTTCATTTCTAGATGCCAAGAACACGGAATAATTTCAGATACACAGCGGGGCATTCCATGTATCCAGAGTGAATGAATGAATGATTAAATACATGAATGAATGCCTGAACAAAGGAGACTATTTAGTTAGTCTCTATATTCACCCTCACCACTAACTACTCAGAAGTTCTGAAATTAATTACTGTTCAAAACTGGGCAAACTAGCTTCTTTTATTTATCTCCTTTTCCTTAATTTGGAGTGTTCAGGGGGAAAGTCCAGTTAATAGAGATGTTTTGTAAGAGGGATTCTGCCAGAGAGATCTGAGGGAGTAACCTGGATGCTAGAAGGGAGAAAAATAAGTTCAAGATGACATAACAGTAGCACTCTTTGTAAATACCCACAGACCTATGCGCTACGAAATGGGTGTGTGATGCGGGCATTTCTTTTTTTTTTTTTTTTTTTTTTTTAAGATTTTATTTATTTATTTGACAGAGAGAGAGAGAGCCAGCGAGAGAGGAGACACAAGCAGGGGGAGTGGGAGAGGAAGAAGCAGGCTCCCAGTGGAGCAGGGAGCCTGATGTGGGGCTCGATCCCAGGACCTTGGGATCAGGCCCTGAGCTAAAGGCAGACGCTTAATGACTGAGCCACCCAGGTGCCCTGCTAGGGGCATTTCTGATCCTGAAAATCCACTCTCTTCAGCAAGTGTGGAGAAGTCTTCCATTTTGTCTAAGTGTCCAAAGAATGATTGGAGAGATAGAAAGAGAGAAAGGAGGAAGGAAGGATGGAGGAAGAGAGGAAGGGAAGGAGGAAGGAAAGAAGGAAGGCAGGCGAACCAATTTTACTTCAACAGCTGGACCGAATTAAGAAAACCAAAAGAAATTCTCTGGGTTGGGTTCTGAACCCAGAAAAATGCAGTTGTGGTAAAGCACCACATTATTTCCAGCAAAATGTAAGAAAATCACGTCTGTAGTACCAGTACTGCATTTCCCACTCTGTAAATGTTGGTGCATTAGACAGATACCCTCGGGGACAGTCCTCAGGACCTGTAAAGTATTGTTACTGGTGAAATGGAAAAGTAGAGTCAATGAAGTTTAAAACAGCCACCTAAAATACACCTTTCAGCAAACTGAGCCAGAATTTATTTGAGGTTTGCCTCTGTTTACATAAGGCGTAACGCCTGAGAAGCCTTCTTTGGTAATCAGAATGTACATCTATTTAAAATCAACTTTTTTTTTTTTGAGGGGAGGTCATGGTTTCTGAGTATCCAGGGTATTTTTTTTCCAAAATAAATATAAGCATAAAAATGAGGAGAGATGTGCTTGAGGAAATATATCATAATATTTATCATTGTTTGAAAACATGATGAAATTTGTAGAATATGTCATTTGAATTTTTTTATTTTATCTTTTCTCACATTTAAATCAGAAGGCATAAGTTCATTTTATAAAATTTCCATAACGGTCAAAATGTAAAAATTAAATTAAAAGTTTTCAAGGTTTTATCCAAAATGTGCACATAAGTTTAACAGACAAATTCTCCAATTTATTTCTTGCTGTGAAAAGACTACAAAAATAAAATGGAGAATTAGATTACACGTTACAAAAAGAACCTATAAAAATGAATCCCGTGTCTGTATTTAAGAATTAGTCCTCATTAGGAATTAGAAACTGCCTTTTAGTGAAACAATTATTTTAGTGTTAAGTTGTGTAAAATTGTGATACTACAGCTAAAAGGAATGTTAGGTCAAGGAGGTCATTGGATGATTTCGGTTTCATTTGCTTTACTGTTACATGTACGCTGACGCACATGCATACAGCTCCATCATTGCAAACAGAAATGATGAACTTCCGGAGTGCACTTTTGCTGATTGATTTAAATAGAAATATTTCCACTTCTTTACATAGTATGGGTATATTTCAATATTTCAATAATATTTCATAACATTTCCGTATATGATTTTACTATATGGTCATTTATGCAAGCTTTTACTCCTCTAACCTGGAATTTCTTCCAACTTTCTATTACTATATAGTGTTGAAAAGCATTGTCCTGATTATAAATCACCTAATGTTTTGATATCTAGATACAGGGATTACTAGATCAATAGCTGGGAACATTTCAGTACATTTTGCCAATTAACAAATGTTTTTTAAATTAGTGTCATCTCACAGGTTCAAAGTGATAACTAATTTTCTCTGCTTACTATTACTTTTGTTGTTGTTGTTGGTTACCTAGTTATTCTTTACTAATTCTATTAGAATCACAAAGATTATAAAACTCAAAACAGTTAAATGACTCCCAGGGGACACACACACACACACACACACACACACACACACACACACCAAAACCCCCCAGCAAATTAGTGAAAGAACTAACACCCTCCCCTATTCTGAAGTCCTACGTTCTTTCTTTCTTTTTATTTTTTTTAAAGATTTTATTTATTTATGTGACAGAGAGACAGCCAGCGAGAGAGGGAACACAGCAGGGGAGAGGGAGAGGAAGAAGCAGGCTCCCAGCCCAGGAGCCCTATGTGGGACTCGATCCGACAACGCCAGGATCACGCCCTGAGCCGAAGGCAGACGCTTAACGACTGCGCTACCCAGGCGCCCCTCCTACGTTCTTTCTATGATTTACACGCAGCATTAGGGTTAATAGTATGTGTTTAACTAGCAACAAGAGACTGTTAAATTTGCAAGATTCAGAGTATTAATATTTTTAAAACACAAATTGTTTGAGAAGTAGAAGTTTTAAGGGACTCCTGCAGCGCAGAAGAACCAGACCTACATGCTTTCACGACACCCTGGGAAGCGCAGGCAAACCCTGCTATCTCCCAGCCATCTGGGAGACCGCACAAAATCCTTGGACCAGCTACATTATGGTTTAACTCTTAAAAGATATGCAACAGACTCCTAAGAGAATTCAGAATCCTTTGGTATATATTATAATCGTTTTACTATGAGTAGTTTAATCCATGATTTTCATGTGTGCGTTCATTCCTTCAACAAGTATTTGAACTCCGACCGAGCGGAACATGCAGAAGATGCTGGAGATGCTCTAGTGAAAACAACCACATGAAAAGCAAGTATGATCTCACTCCGTGGAGAGGCGCGCGCACACACACGCACACACACACACGCACACGCTAATTAGAAAAATAAACAAAAGGCAGCTTGTGGTAGGTGCTCTGATGGAATGAAAGAACAGGAGCCTGGCAGACAGCATGCGGAGGGCGAGGCCCAAGGGCTCTTGTGTGCCAGGTGTGGAAAAGACTGAGTTGAGTTGGGTGTGGTGGAGAGGGTTTGTGAGAGAACCGGACCCAAGGAATACGGAAAACATGAGAGTCAATATTATTGACTATTTCAGGGATGGTAGAGGGGAGAAGTCATGAAATTTGGAGGCAGGCATCTTGTTTCCGAGAGGCCTGATTTTTTTTAATCTTTAATATAAATTGTGTTTTATATTTAATTTAATTAATTTAATTAAATTTAATATAAATTGTATTTTACTGGGTTTTAATAGGGATCCGTTCAAATAATACACACAGAAGAACTTTCTGTATTGTAAATCACTAAAATGTTAATTAACGAGCATTATTATATTTGTCAAGAATGGTAAACTGGCGTTTTTTTTCTGGCTATCATTACCATAAAGAAAACCCTCGGCTTAATATTAAACAAACAAACAAACAAACAATGCAATTATAAAATGAGCAGGAGACCTAAACAGACATTTCTCCAAAAAAGGCATAGAGATGGCCGACAGACCCATGAAAAAATGCTCCACATCCCTCATCCTCAGGGAAATGCAAATTAAAACCGCAATGCGATACCACCTCTTACCATCAGAATGGCAGGTGTCAGAAAGCCCGGAACTAGCTCGTGCAGGTGAGGATGTGGAGAAAGGGCTCCCTTTCCCTGGGGACACTCTGCTGCTGGGGACCGGATATGCTGCAGCTGGTATGGAAACAGTATGGAGATTCCTCAAAAAATTAAAAATAACCCTACCAAAGAATCCAGCAATTCTCCTTTCTGGATATTTTTCTGAAAACAGACACGCTAATTTGAAAAGAAAAATGCACCCCTCTGCGTACCGCAGCATTAGTTACACCGGTTAAGGTACGGAAGCAGCCCGCGCGTCCAGCCGCGGACGCGCTCCTAAAGAACAGGTGGCAATACACGCAACGCCATATTCCTCAGCCATAGAAATGAGTGCAACCTTGCCATTTGCCACCACACGAACGACGCTCGAAGGTATTGCGCTAAGTGAAAGAAGTCAGAGAAAGACAAATACCATATGATTTCGCTTATATGTGGAATCTAAAAAACAAAACAAATGAACCAACAAAACAAAACATGAAAGAGAATCAGACACAGAACACAAAGTGGTGATTGTCAGAGGGGAGTGCGGGGCGGGGGGTGGATACTACAAGGTACGAACTTCCAGTCATGAAACAAATAAGACATGGGATACAGAGTACAGCATGTGTAGACACCCGAGTAGGCCTGGTGGTTTAGACCAGTCTTCATCACAGGATGACTCTTGGACATCTGTCACCACTTCTGTTGGGATGATTAGTGTATGGGTGGTGTGGGGGGAGACCAGGGAATCTCATTTGTGTTCAAATTCCTACTCGTTTCCCAGTGCTACTTTTTCCTTTCCACTTTTGAAATATTTGTAGGAAGAAAGTAATATTTGGAATTGAGGAAGGGAGGCATAGGGCTCAAATTAAACCACATGCTAACTATATTCAAGGAATGCTTACTTTGCCTCTTTTTTTTTCCTTGTTCTAAGAAATGTTCACCCAACTATGTACGATAACAATATTCTATAAGCCATAGTGGATTTAAGCAAGAATCATATATGTAGGCTAATAAAATCAAAGTCATAAGTCTAAAAGTAATGGTACACCCCCATTCTTTGTTTACTTCCTTGTTCTTTTTAGTCTCCACCTGCATAAATACATGCATTAGATATAATTCATAGAACAATGGCAAGTGTTTGCATTTACCACAAAGTGATTGGAGAAGCAGTAAAAAGAAATACAATTGGAAAGTTAGGCAGCAAAGGGAGGTGATGAGAGGAGACAGCATTAATAAGAATCTTGATAAAATTCGTGGACAAAATGGTATTAGTAATTTGGGGGGGAAGAAATTTGGGGAAGTGCTCAATGGTTGGGATCCATGATCAAGCACAACTGCACAACTGTTTTTCTATTTAGATGCTCATCTTCTTTTTCTCCAAGGTGGCAAATGAGATCATGATTCATTTAGGGATTCCACTCTGAGTCATGCTCATGACGGTCACAGCAACAAATGCAGACTCGCGAGCACTCCCTCCCTCGGCCCCCCTCTGGTTGCTCCGTCTAGCGTACAGCATCACTTCGGGGAAGACAGCCCGCATACCCACAGCGAATTTCTCAGTGTACTTTTTAAGTTACTCCAAAGTCTGTTCCCAGAAAGGACATTAACCAGACCCAGAATAAATTCATTATAATTTTATTTTCCCTGGCTTCCAAAGGAAAATTAAATTTGCAGTTTGGCCACATCACAGCTGAATTACTCTACTAAAGATCACATCTCAACTTACCTCCCTGAATGGATTTTTTTTAAAAAAAGCTTAAAAATAAAAAAGTCTAAATCTTTAATGTTAGAGTATAAATTAGGAGATACTACGTGGCGTGGCTCTAATTGATTTTAGAAAAATTATCAAACATTTTAGAAGTCATAGATCTAAAGAGCAGAGTTTCTTCCAATTAAACATCTTTGGGTATTTTATTTAAATGAACCAAGAATTCCACATAATGTTTGGGAAGCTGTTATAGGTGGACTAGTGGCTTCTCAACGATATCTGCATTCGAATTCCGCGATGTTTTGAATATGCTCCATTATGGGGCAATGAGGAGTTAGAGTAGCTGATGGAATTAAGGACACTACTCAGCTGACTTTAAAATCAGGAAATCATCTTGTGTTATCTTGATGGGCCTAATGTCATCACAGAGTCCTAAGAGTGAAAGAAGCAGGCAGAAGCCTCAGTGTCAGAGTGATGTGATTTGAAAAAGACCCAACTGGCCATCGCCGGCTTTGAAGATGGTGGATTTAAGAGACAAAGGATGTGGCTGTCTCTAGAAGCTGGAAAAGGCCAGGAAATGAATTTTCCCTGAGAGCCGCCTGAAGGAAAGCAGCTCTGCTAACACCTTGACTTTAACCCAGTGAAACTCATTTTGTATTTACGAGCTCCAGAACAGAAAGATGATAAACTTGTGCTGTTATAAGCCACTAAATCTGTGGCAATTTTTTATACCAGCAAGAAGAAACTAATAGAGTTCCTCTACCTCCCTTTTCCCTCTCCCTCACTATAGTCCAGTCACTCTTGACCTTTGTTCTGTTACTACCGAGGCACCCATCCCAGCAGGGCTTTGTTTGAGCGTCAGAGCCAAACACCAGGGAGTGTCTTCAAGTCAGTCAGAAATGGTATGAGATGAATCATCAATGGAGGATTGATGAGTACTTGGCTGACCTCAAAGATAACAGACCACGGACTCAGGAGCCATGACGTCCAGGTGCAAAGGTTAATCAATGAAGATGCCAAGAAGAGCAAAACAAACATAATAAAGATCCCAGCAGCCACTCTTTTGTTACCTAGGTCCCCTGACCCCTGGGAGACGTATTAAGCCTCCCTCCACCCAGATTTCATCTTGTGGAAGATAATGGTGAGGAAGTTAAGCTCTGGAAGGCCAAGGGGACAATCTAGCTTGAAAGAAACCATTTAAATAGATAGAAATTAATGAAATGTCAATTAGTGAATCCAAATTTCCTGTCACCGAGTGTTGGTTAAAGGGAGATTAAACAAAAAATGAAAAAAATAAATATCCCAATTTTCTTTGGACAACTAAATAAAGTGCATCAATTTTCAACAAACATAAAATGAACAAACACCCTTAGACTAGGCAGCTTCCACACTTGCCTGAGTTCACACCCGACCAATAGGAATATTCCTGAAGACCCTGAGTTCTTAAATATCTTCTTTTCTCCAATTTGCATTATTTGTGGACCGATTACAAAGGCATGAGGCAGCATCTGATGCTGAACTTATCTCTGCTTCCCATGTGAGGTCCTTCTGTTTAACCCTGAATTTTCTCCATTGGAGTCACACAGTTTTCTGTAAAAGGAAAAAAAAAAAAGGCAGAGACATCATCTCCATAAAAGAATTGCAAAAGCACATAAGTTATAAAGTGTGCAGAAGACCCTAAGAAATCAGGCTTTTGGCAACCCAAGTGTTCATCAATAGATGAGCAGATAAAAATGTGGTATATCCACAATGGAGTATTACTCAGCCATAAGAAAGAATGAGATCTTGCCATTTGCAACAACACGGGCGGACCCACAATTTAGTATGCCAAGTAAAATAAGTCAGACAGAGAAAAACATGTGCCATCTAATCTCACTTATATGTGGAATATAAAAAAGAAAACAAATGAACAAACAAAAAACACAAACTCTTAAATGCAGGGAAGAAACTGGTGATTGCCAGAGGGGAGGTTGGTAGATGGTGGGTGAAGTAGATTAAGGGGATTAAGAGGTACAGTCTTCCAGTTATAAAATGCAGAAGTCATGGAGATGAAAAGTACAGCACAGGGAATGTAGTCAATAATATAGTAATAACTTTGTATGGTGACCGATGGTGATTGCCCTCGCCTAGTGAGCCCTGAGGAATGTATAGAATCGTCAGATCACTGTGTTGTACACCTGAAACTAACCTAACGTTGTATGTCAACTATACTGCAATAATAAAGATTACTTTAATAATAATTAAAAAAAGAAAGAAGACATTTGGAATCTGAGGCCCTTAGGAGAAGATAATTTTATTAGTACAAAGTAGGGGTTCTTCATGTCTGGATATTAGCCGAAGGTCTTAAACTTAGGATGATGAAATCTGCTACTATCCAGAAAAGTAAAAATAGAGAAATGAATAGAATACAAACTTAGGTAATGGAATCTTCTACTACACAGAGGTAAAAAAACAAAAACAGAAGAAAGAATAGAATAGAATTTACCTACTTCCATCTGATTATGCAAATCACTTTCAGTGCTTGTTAAAAGATGTAGATTTCTCAGTTACACACACTCATTCAAAATCTCCAAGGGAAATTTCTTAGGAATTTATATTTTTTTAAAGTTCCTTGAATGATTTCAATCAACAACAAACTTTAATTATCATTCATTTATTTAAAAATTTGAGTTATGGCCAACACTAACTAAAGAAACCAAAAACATGGCTTTAAAAAAATAAAGAAATATTTAAACCAACAAATCACTGCCAAGATTACCATAATGTACCTTGCCCTATTTTCTTTTTGGAAACTTTTGAAGGACTTTTATTGACATCATGGTAATTTCATTGTTGTGCAAAGGAAGAAACTGGGTATGGGTTGGAATATAATAGGTTTGGGTGTATCCCAAAATATATATATACTACAGAGGGGAAGCTTAGAAGAACACTGGAATTTTCAATATTGAAATAATTATCACAAAAAATTGTTGTGGTTTATGAATAAGTCAACTTCAACTTGTATTTTAAAACCCCAGAACTATTTTCTGAAATTTCCTTCTGAAGCTTAGGGGAGACCATATTACCCTGGAAAATGTATATCATCAAAAACTATATTAACAACTTAATCTTATAGGTCAATCATTTCCTTGCAAATATAATGGAGGAAGGAAATTTGTAATGAAAGGTACATATTAAATTTCAGGACTAAGGCTTTCAACATAAAAGTAATGAGTACTCATACCATTTGCTGTTAAAAGTCAATTTGTTTTTAGTGGAACCTATTTTATAATGAGTCATTGTTATGTCATTTTCAAAACATGCCACATGATGTTGGTACTAAAAAATACAGTTAGGATTAGTTGAATCTTCAAAACTTTGTAGTTTTATGAGAATATGTCTACTGGACTCCTAGGAAGTGTTTATTTGTAAATAGGTTAAGCCTAAAATATTTTTAACCTTATTTGTTATTTATACATAGTTAAACCTTCAGTTAATTTAGCTCTTTGGAAAATGATGTGTTCTGAATCATCATAGAGCTCATTAGAAGAAAACAGGGATTTATTTTTTATTTTGTGTATATTTACAGATATTCTATTCATGAATTCAGCCACTGGGAGCCAGTTGAATTTCTAAAAGTATAGTTTCTTCTATTCCTTCGTACCTTTTGAAAGCTTTCCCTATGCTTGGACTTGTATTCTCCCCTTGGCTAAACCCACTTCATCCTTCACAATGAAGCTTCATCTTGATTTTCGCTTTGTGATGTACAAGCTTCTTCAATAAATCACAGCTAGTTCTGGTGCTGATGGTCTATGAAATGGTAGCTCTTGTTTTCCTCCGGTAGAATTGCCACAGGGTATCGTAACTACATGTTTATTTGCATCTCTTCTACCTAAACTTTGTGCTTCTTGAAGCACCTTCTAGTGGTGGGTCTCTAGTGCCACATGGTGCCTAGTCTTAATCAACCTCTATGTGTAGACTGATGAATTAATGATTTGGTTTTCCTTCAAGGGACAAATCAGAATGTTAAAAACTCTCTTATACCTTCCTTATAGATTTGATTTTAATTTGAATCGCCTGTTGGGAAGTAGATTTTTTTTTCAGTGCTTACAACCTTTAAAGTTCTTAATTAGGTCCCAGCTACAGAAATTAGAAGAGAATATTTTCATGCAGTTAACTCATTCCCTGATTGTATTGCAATTGTATGTACCAAATTCTATCCATTTCCATGACGACCTCTCTAGTTAAAGCCACCATCTTTGCTTCTTTCCTAGACCAAAGCTGTTGTGTCCCATTTGGCCTTGCTCCTTGTCTTATGATTCTATTGCTTACAATCACTAGCATCCCAAACCACCTGAATGAAAATCCGCAGTGCCTAGGATGGAGTGTGATGACCTATGTGAACTGGCCATCATTATGTGTCCAATCACAATTTGTATGCCACTTACCCACCGAGATTTTACCATCAGCCCTCATTCAAAAATTCTAAAACCTCTGTACTGAACACTCTTTCCTCCACTTCTTTACCTTTTCCTACCCAATTTAAATATGATTTAATTCAAGAAGATGCTTCCTCTGCTTTTCCATGCCGTATTCTCTTTCGCTTCTTCTGTCATTTTGTTTTATAACACTCATGAGAAGTTGCAGTTATTATTTGTTTTTACATGTTGTTTAACATAAATATTAATATAAATATTAAGCATTTATGAATATTAAGTCTAGTTTTATATTTTTAGTTTACAAAAATAAATTGCATCATACTTACAATGCTCTAAGTACTTTAGTGTATTGACTCATTTGATCTTAACATTCCAGTGATGAAGGTAGTTAATCCTATTTTACAAATGTAGGAAAATAAGGTTTGAAGAGTTGATGTACACAAAATTAGTTGCAGAGCAGACATTAGAAGAGTTAGAAGTGAAGATTTCTGTCTCAGAGAATTTATTGCTCTTATTCAATGCACCACCTTTATGTCCCTTGTATTCATACATCATGAGAACAGTGGATCCCTATAACAGTAAAAATAACTAACATTTATTGAGTGCTTACTGTATGTAAGGAACTGTTCTGAGAGTTTTTACATACACTAATTCCTTTAAACTCATGAACAAGCTTTGTGAGATAGACACCATGACATCCTCATTTTAAAGATGAACAAACCGAGGCAAAATGGATTGCCCAAGATCTCACAGCAAATATGTTACGTAGCATTCTTCACCGCTAGAACATACCAGTAAAAATAAATACATGCACACAGTTTCCTGGGGGTAGAAGAAGGCAAGATGCCTGATATCATCATTTTTCTATTTTTGGTAAAATACAATGTTGATGTGCTTTTTAATTTTTGTATTTGAAATGATTCTTATACTTCCTATTTCACTCCACTTAAATCCAATTAAATGTGTAATAGCAATATACATAGTACTAAACATATATAAAATCATAATTTCTGTCAGACATGCTTCACATGCAGTGGCTTACATCTGTCATGAGAGCTTTGGAAGACATGCCAGAGACAATTCTAGGCTTGGACTTTGAACTTTGAAGAAAACCTATAATGTCATGGGCATATTTCTTGTGCTTTACCTGTTTTCATGCAAACTACAGGGAAGCTAAGTTCTTTCTTGCTTATCCTGTACAACAAAACTGAAATCCACATCAGCACTGCACAACATAAAATTATATCTTCTAGGTTTGATTTCATTGATTGAACAAGGTAATCTGGAGAAAGCTATACCTGAAGAAAAGATTTAAAAGAAATTATGCTCAATTTTCTAATACTTAGAGAGAGATCATATTCTACCATGATTCTGTCATGCAATAGGGTTTTCAAATGTTCATTAATTTACCACACAGATTCAGTGAAAAGTTAAATGTTTGACCACACAATAAACATTTAGATAAACGCTAAACATCTATCCTTCCATGTCAAAACACAATACTTTAAAGACGTCAACTTCACCTCAGTTGATCTCATTCAAATCCAATAGTATTGGCTTTACTTTAATAAAATATATATGCAAATCCATCCAAAAAAAAAAAAGACAGGTTGAGAACAACAAGAAATATTTTGGAAAAATATTTCCATATTTTCCATATTTCCATATATTCATTCAATAAATACGTATGGAGGACCTGTGTCCTAAGGGACAGATAAAGTCTTACTCTTATGGAAGTAACAGTCTGGAAGGTCAAAGTTATAACACACACTGCTAAAAAATAAATAAACATCCTAAAAATAATTCCAGAAATTGGTAAATGACAAGAAACTATAATGTTCTAAAATGATAGAGAATAAGTGGATGAGGCTCAGAGACGGCCTCCATTTTGGTGGTTCAAAGTTTGTCTGAGGAGGCTGAGACATAAGTGACTACAAGCCAACAATCAAGAGATCTAGGGCAGCAGTGCTCAAAGTGTTGATCTTTCAGAGGGTCCATAATGTAAAAAATATTCTTCTTGAAAAAATATTCTTGGAATGATATTAAGAAGTGATTTACATTTTTCTCTTTGATTCTCTCAGAAGTGAAAGGCAGAGTTTTCCAGAGGCTACATGACATGTGATGGTGTCATTCTGATGGCTAATAGACTTTCCACTTGTGTATTTTGTACTTTCTAGAATTTTCTATGGTAGTAGGTTTGAACTATAAATGCATTTTCAGAAATTAATTCAGTTTGTTCTCAAAAAGAATACTATGTTCCTGCTACTTTTGTTTATACCTGCTATTATAAGAAGCTGTCGCTTATTGTCCAATAAATCATATTTTGTAACCCTCAACTTTTCCTTGTGTCTATACAAATCAAGAAAAAGAAGTAATTATACTTTTTGGTCCTGTTTTGCAAAAATATTTTGTGCACTATTGCACTAGTACAGAAATAAATATACCATTATGTGCCATAGCAATGAAATCATCAAAATAGCAAACAAAAAATATTGAAAGCACTGAATCACTCACCATTGGGCAAAAACAGAAGTTTTGATACACCCCTACGATGCCATGCTCTGTAACTATAGAAAACATGAATAAGACAAAATAAGATAAGTATTTTATTTTTTAAAAGATTTGATTTATTTATTTGACACAGAGAGAGAGAGAGAGCATGAGCACAAGCAGGGGGAGTGGCAGAGGGAAAGGGAAGAGAGAAATAGACTCCCCACCAAACAAGGAGCCCGATGTGGGGCTCGATCCCTGGGCCCTGGGATCATGACCTGAGCCGAAGACAGACACTCAACCGACTGAACCACCCAAGCGCCCCAAGATGAGTATTTTAGGTGAAAAATGCAGAACATATAGGATAAGAGAGAGAAGCAAAGAGAAAGAGAGGGAAGGAAATGAAATGAAATTCTGTTATTTATAGAGGTCTGAAATATTCAAAATAATAAACAAAGCCTAAGTAACAATCACTTCTAGGGAATAAGATTGGAGAGTCGGTTGGGTGAGGGATTATTTTGCATTTAATCTTGTATCCCGGTAAGCTATGCAATGTTTCAGCATGTTATACCATTCATGTAATTCAATCTTATAATGCAAGTGAATTAACACTAAAATATAATAAATTTTATTATTGATAATTAAAAATATTTTCAAGTAAGATGCCAAGATAAATGAAAGCAATTGTAGAATGAGTTTAAAAATACACATCCAGGGGCACCTGGGTGGCTCAGTTGTTAAGCATCTGCCTTCGGCTCAGGGCCTGATCCCAGCGTCCTGGGATGAGCCCCTCATCCGGCTCCCTGCTCAGAGAGCACGCTTCTCCCTCTCCCCCATTTCCAGCTCATGCTTTCTCTCGCCGTCACTCGCTCTCCTGCTGTTGCTCTATCTCAAATAAATTAATTAATTAAAAATTAATTAATTAATTAACTAATTAAATATACATCCATACGCGTATAAAGATGATGAAGATGAAGGATAGTTCCGTGGCTTACAGGAAATGCTAAAATTGATAGTGGTAGTAAGATTGATGTGAAAGGAGAAAAAAATGCAAATCCATTCATTTATTGTTTTGATTTAAAAACATAAACCACTTACCAAAAAAAAGGAATTTTCATTTAAAATGCACCTATTGAGATAAGCAAAGTATACAGATTAGGCATGACCAATGTGAAGAATAAAATCCCATTGTATGTGATAGTATGCAAATTATGAGAGAAAGCAAGGGGTCATTGTAATATTAAAAAGTAATTGCATTATAGTACATCTATATGATGGAATTTCATGGAGTAAATGGCTTTAGAGAATAATATTTAATGATATAGAAAAGTATCCATAACTTACTGTTTTGTGGAAAGGGCTACACAACTACAGGGACAATGGTGTAATACTTTTGTGGTGTCTATGAGTGTGTGTGTGTATATACTCACACCCTATGAAAAAAACATTAAAAGATGATCATTTCTGGGCTCAGGTATTTATTTTCATTCTTTTCCACATAGGTATTCTTCAAAAGTGCTAAAACAAACTACTTTCATGAAATTTGCAATAAGGAAAAAGTGAAGTTTTAAGCCCCAATGTATAAAATGATAAAACTGGACCTCCTCCTCTACTAACAGGAATTGTCATTATATTTCATCATTTCTATGCTTTCGGAGGACTTTGCTTATGCAGACGCACAGTCACATATCACTATATAGGGAGCGCGGGGAACGGGAACACCATCCTTCCTACCCAAAGGGAAAGCAACGTCACAGTCCATTTGGGTGGGGTGCTGGTAACACAGTAGTTCTAGCAATTCACATGGAAAGAAAAAAAAAAAAAGACCTGCTTAGAACTTGGGAAATTTGTTTAACCGTACCCATCAGTTTGATGATCTCTGAGATTCGTTCCAAATCTGTGATTCTATAACTCTATGAAAAATAACGAATAACAGCTATACAACATTAAGCATTTCAACGTATCAGTCACTTATACAGGTAGCCATCCCCCTATCTGTAGTTTTGCTTTCCACAGTTTCAGTTACTCATAGCCACCTGGGGTCCGGAAGCAGATGACAATATATCAGAAGGTCAATAGTAGCCCGATGCTACATCACATTGGCCACATCATGCACCTCGCTTGATTTCGTCACGGAGGTGTTCTGTCATCTCACATCATCACAAGAAGAGAAAGAGAGAGAGAGACCACATTCACATAACTTGCCTTATGGTATAGTGTTATAATTATTCTATTATTAGTTATTGCTGTTACTCTCTTACTGTGCCTAATTTATAAATTAAACGTTATCGTAAGGATGAACGTATAGGAAAACATAGTTATATAGAGGGTTTGATACTATCTGAGGTTCCAGGTATCCAGTGGGGGGCTTGGAACGTATCTTCCCATACTGTGCTGTGCCACGCCCTATACCAACGGCGTTAGACAGATAGGGTCTGATGCTCGTAACTTTTCCTACAGACCTCATCAGACCCATTTTAAAGATGAAGACACTGAAACTACCAAGATCACTTCTTTTAAAATAAATGTTTACTCCTGATCGCTTACTTAAGTTTCTAAATCTGTATCTATCTCTCCACAAAGTCTGAGCTCTTCATTACTATCTTACTCCAGGACCGACTTTTCAGACATCACCAGCTAGCGTAGGACAAACAGAATCTGGTGTCAGAATGATTCTGACAAAGGAAACAGGCAAGTTGTGGTGAGCCTGGAAGCTGTGACAAATGCAGGGCTGGATTCAGAATGAGGTAGATGAAAGGGTCGTAATGTTCCCCATCATCCTCGCTGGTCTCAGGCCACGGAGGGAATGCAGTGGGCGGGCTGAGGGGGCAACTCAATCACTTGAACATGGATTTTGATGAAACCTCCAAAGTCTATTGCCACAAATGACCTGACTCATTTGCCGGGGTAGAGAGCTCGTACCTCAGCCAGAGGTCTGCATGTGGATGTGGGCGTGTGTGTGCATGTAAGTGTGTGACGTGCAAGGCAAGAAACTACTGCTCAGTTATTATTATTATTATTATTATTATTATTATTATTATTATTATTTTTGCCTTTTAGAAACCATTGCCTAGTTAATATCTCAGCTCTCAGCCGTAATAGTATTGTCTGTAAAATGTCTTAAACTGATTCAATTAACTACCTTGTTTTAACTCAATCTTGTTCACCCTCTCCTCAATGGATAAATATTTCAAGATTTTGTTCTTCCATTTACTCGTTAGGTGACTTCTAGTAAATTATTTAGACTGAGTCTCCATTTCTACCTCTGAAAATGTGGTAATAATACATGGATTTTAAAGCATAAAACTTAAAATTTAAAAAAAATGTGAAAATTCTGAGAATAAAGCATGGGATAAAGTACACTATAAGCAGTAATTTTATTTCTTTCTAATGGGCTCAAGAAGTATGCTTTAAAATTTGCAATATCCAATTATTGGTCTCACAGAACTGGTTTTATAAAAAAAGAGAGTATATGCTGATCGTGTCAGCTTCACAATGAGCTAAATATAACTTAATGCATTTAAACTCTATTACAGATGCTACAACACATTTATTGCTTCATAACGAAAAATCCTAGGAATTGATTGTTGGAATTTTTCAAACAAAATCTTGGATTAGAGGATTCGACACTTCTAAGTTAATGCTCAGAATTGTTTAAAATATCTTCTTACAATGAACCACTTTATTATGTCTTTTTTTCTGATTTCAAGTTTATTCACTTTATTATAAAACTGAGGCCTTTCTATAATTTTCTTAATAATAATGCAATGCTATGCTACGAATCACTTTACAATTCTGTGAGTTACTTTCAAGAAGATTATCTTTTATTTTTTTAACAGTTCCATGACCAAAAACAAGGCATTTATTCCAATATTAATTTTTCAGGCAAATGCATTAGTGGTCAGGGAGATTTACTTTCCACAGGTCTCTTGCTAAAAGTGACATATTTAAGTTATTTTAAAAGGGAAAAATCTTACAATGTATCAATTTATGTTAAAATATCCTATTCTAAGAGTTCCTGTAAACACAAGGAAAATTTTGGAGGAAAAATAAATTCTATAAATACGCTGATATAATCACAAAGTGAAATAGACAAGAATTGAGTATATGGCTTATTTGTAAAAAGCATGCATCAGGAACTGACAATTAAAGATATATCAGACCAGGCCTTTGGGAGATTACAACTCTGCATAACTTTTAGTTTTGGGGGGGGGGATATTGCTAGCATGCAACGAGAGAGTGAAAGATTACTGCCTTGTGATATTTTCAGTGTGCAATTTTTTCATGTTCTTTTATGTTTTTTTGGCATTAAGCTATAGAATACCATCCCCAAGTAAGGTTTTGGATGAATTCCTAAATTAAATCCACAAAATAAGAAACAGGCAGGACATTGCTGATTGATTCCAGATCTGAAGAGCATAAAATGAATCCCCTTAACATAAGAAATAAACTGGCAATGTTGATATTTACCTTTTCCGTCAGAGTGTCAATGAAGCATATTTTCACATTTTGGAAATGAACATAAGTTACCTCCCTGGCCCCAAATTAACGTAGTCCAAGTAAATCAATATAAACTTCAAGAGTCATGGGCAAGAAAAGATTCAATTTCCCTGAAGACTCACTTGCATTTTCCTGACATTATTTGTTCTGTTCACGACTTAGGGGACCTTTAGATGAACCTGAGAGTTGAGAGAGTAGCACCTAATTGTCGCCACAGCTCCAGAGGGAAGGAGCTTTGCAAGAGAAATGCTCCCACAGTAGATGCTTCATTTGCAGCAGGGCTCAATTCTTGGTTAAAAGCTATGGTATTTGGGCTAGTTAAGCATGACTCTCTCTCCCATTCCATAGGGAATGAGCGGGGCAGTCCTTGCTCCCCACGTCCACCTGCACTTCGTTAGAGAGCAGAATGCTCACATGCCACCCCGCAAGATCCCCACGATGACATAACGCCATGCAGAGACTGGCGTGACTGGGCTGGGTTTCCCCCCCTTCGGCTCTTGTATCACTAAGAATCTGGCAGCCAGTTCCGTCCTGACAGAGTTCACAGCATATATTGGTGGATTCTTGTCCATAGTGCATCTGCTTTAAGAATTAACGAAAGCAGTGTCAAGACAGGAAGGTAAGTGCTGTTTTAACTATAGCACTGGGGATGCTGACTGTTTGGGACGGTGTTTATTGTAACAGGAACAGAAAAAATTCCAGAGCAACTTTGCCAATTGCTGTTCAACAGCAAATCCACAGTTTTGAGCATTTACTTTCACGTTTTGCTTAATGTGCTTTCCCTGATTTATGGATTTGAGATAAATTTTACAAAGTATATGCTGCATTGCTTGGCAAAGGAAGCTCTACAAAGTTTCAGAAATCGGAATGAGAAAATATTTAAACTAGACATAGTGAAAAAAAGTATGGTGATTAAAATGTTTGTTATTTTATGCTAATTACTGATATATGTTAGTGCTGTTAGAACCTAATTTTGGAGCAAGGAAAGGCCATTTCCATTAGATTTCAAAATACGTTGCGATAAATATATTGTTATAATTTGTTACAATTGACAATAAGCATATTATAAAATGTGAGCTAAAGAACTTAGACACTTATGAGTTACTTATTTCTGTTTTGTTAATTTTATCGATTTGGTTTTTGGATGTATGTCTTGAAAAAACATGTTTTAAAGAAATTCTGGGAAAGATGATTTACTTTTTGAGAAAAGCATTTCCTCCATAGCCACAGGTATTTGGAAAAAACTAGGAAAAAACAAAGTGTGCTTTTGCTTCATAGGGGATTCATTATATGGTCACAAACTCTCTTTGAATTCAGAGCCCTTGTTTTTCCTCTGCCAAAAAGTATGGAAGCATTTTTTCATTACTATTCAATACTCATATTATAGTGACCATGAGTATTTTCGTGTATACTCAATTTAAAATAAATGGAAGCTTTTTAATGAAGCCAGACAAATCTTTACAACATTAACATATGATAACTTACAAAGAATGCTGTAATTACATTTACACTATGTAATTGTTCTCATGGCCAAGTCCTGTCAACTAAATTAAATGACGCCATCGTAATCTTAGGGAATAATTTGCCAAGAATCTGGCTACGTGTTACATTATGTCAGCTATCAGAGTGATTCTAACAACTTTTTTGAGGGTTTCATCTGCTGAAATAAAGTGCCTTATAATTGCAAGTTGAAGCAAAGAAAAGATGTCTCAATTTCTGATACTAAAAAATCCCACTTGTCCCAAACTACCTAGATACAAAGCTTGTACCATATTTATCACAAGAAGATATATGATTTTATGGTATCTAATGGAATGTGGATCCTGCCTCGCATTTTGATTTCCCTCCTGGAGTCACCCCCCCCCCCGCCCCGCCCCAGCCATAACTCTCCACTCTACGAAAGTCCAACTCTTGACCTAAATTGCTAACCCTGTACTCTCTCAAGCAATCGAAATGTACTTTTTTGAGCCTCACCTTAGAAACATGTTCATATGAGAAGATCACTGTCATAGCTCGTTTTTAGTTTATATTCTCAATTTTGTCCTTTCCTACATAGCTCCTAATGCCACTGTTAAATACAGACTTTCCTCAGGTCCACCTCTTTCCCACTTCCGTGCTGTGAGGGCACTAAGAACCCAGATAAATGAGCCATGTCTTCTTAAATTTTGGCATGAGGAAAGTAGAGAACTTGTGAGTTGTTGACAAAGGCAAACTTTAATTCAAAACTTGAAAATAATATATTCTTCCCTACCAGCTGGATCTCTTTATAGCTTTAACATTTTTTTTTAGAATTTGTGACATTTCCCTGATTAACAAAAAGTCATTTCTAAAACTAATGTACTAAATATTAATTTTGGAACGCAGTTGTGCAATGTGCCTAAACGTATGGAATACTAAAGGAAAGTCAAAATAATAGGCACACACCCCCCCACCAAGAATTCTGTTCCTCCTCCTCAGAACCAACAATACCCAGACATTTTTAAAGGAATGTACCACCTCTCACACACACATACATAAGAACAGCTTTCCTCTGGGCAAAACCATAGATTGCCCATGTTTCCAGGAAGGGTCTTCTTAATGGGACATTTTAATGATGGTGAATGGTAGGCTACAGAGTATGGTTTACAATTGTCTTTTCATTTCCATTTTTCTGGTTTTGAAGGATGTTCTGAAGCAGTGTACTATCATGGTGGCCAGTGGGCACCACCCAGAAACCTAGTGCAGGAAGGCATTTCATTAAGGAATGACCTAGGAGATTGACTGGACACTTGGGCCTGGCTCGCCCAGAAGGGGGCGCATGTGCACGCAGTCTAACCTGAAACTTGTTCACCGCACCAGGAGTTGTACGCATGTACATCCTTCTCGTGGTGCTTAAATAAAAACTAAAAAGACATCATTAGATGCTCTCGAAAAGCACTATAAAATCATAAAGTACCCATTTGTTAATGCATTTAACATGGCAAAGCCAATATCCTTTTCCTGAAAGTATACCACTGTATAATAGTATGTTTCCACTTTATTTAGGATTCAAAGCATTTGCCAAAAATGAATCTCGGTGTGTTTACTCTCCTCTTGGCAATAATTGGCGGTGCCAGTGGCCAGTACTATGACTACGATTTCGCGCTACCGATTTATGGGCTATCATCACCAAACTGCGCTCCAGAATGTAACTGCCCGGAAAGCTACCCATCAGCCATGTACTGCGACGAGCTGAAATTGAAAAGTGTGCCCATGGTGCCTCCTGGAATCAAGTATCTTTACCTTAGGAATAACCAGATCGACCATATTGATGAAAAGGCCTTTGAAAACGTAACTGATCTGCAGTGGCTCATTCTGGATCATAACCTGCTAGAAAATTCCAAGATAAAAGGAAGAATTTTCTCTAAACTGAAGCAATTGAAGAAGCTGCATATCAATCACAACAACCTGACGGAGTCGGTGGGCCCACTTCCCAAATCGCTGGTGGACCTGCAGCTCACGCACAACAAGATCCAGAAGCTTGGCTCCTTCGATGGGCTGGTAAACCTGACTTTTGTCCACCTTCAACACAATCAACTGAAAGAGGATGCTGTTTCAGCTGCGTTTAAAGGTCTCAAGTCCCTCGAGTACCTTGATTTGAGCTACAATCAGATGGCCAAACTGCCTTCTGGTCTCCCAGCATCTCTTCTGACTCTCTACTTGGACAACAATAAGATCAGCAACATCCCTGATGAGTATTTCAAACGTTTTAACGGACTGCAGTATCTGCGTTTATCTCATAATGAACTGGCTGATAGCGGAGTCCCTGGAAATTCTTTTAACGTGTCATCCCTGCTTGAGCTGGATCTCTCCTATAATAAGCTTAAAAACATACCGACCGTCAATGAGAACCTTGAAAATTACTACCTGGAGGTCAATGAACTCGAAAGTAAGTAGAAAGCGGTGCCTGTCCTTGGCTGATGTTTCTTCAAGCTTTTAAATGCCTAAACTGTGCAGCATAAATATTGTCTCTGGCTCCATTAACAAAAAATGAAGGAAAATGCCAACAAAATATCCCTCTAATTCAAATATAGAAGAATTCTAGCTCAGTTATTTATCCAATGTCTGGCCTCTCTAGGAGTGTCCGGATAAGAAACCATTAAGCTTATAGAACTTAAACACGAATTTCTTCAAATTTAATATTTTGGGCTAATTAATCCTGCTATGTTATCTCTCAGTATTTATTTGTCATTATTTGCCTCTGTCATGATTTAGACTTGTGCCCTACATTTATTTCTTGGCAAGGTCTAGCTGAGGGAGGAACAAACAAGTCCAGAAGAGGGCTAGCTAGCAGGGCTTTCAAACATTCCTGCTGCTTATCTCCAGAGCATCTCACGTATACTCGTGGTCTCCTCTGACACCGTTACTTGGGCCTCAACATGTTATGCTGCCATCACTGACCATCATCTACCCCTGCCATCTGTGTTATAATGTGTGTGTCTTTACAGTGTTCTTAAGAAGATGGAGGAAATTAAGGAGGAAAGAAGGAATATCATGAGGGTTTGGAATTTATTTTAATGGGACTAAAGTTCCCCCTCTTTTATACACAACACTTCACCTCATTTGATTTTTGCACAGTTTCTCCTTCCTTTCTCTTGCTGTCACAGTTGTTTTTTATTTACCTTCTGGGTGAGAATTTGACCTGATCCACTTTGGACTATTTATGTAGTCTTCTGGTCTTCTGGGTTATATTTCAGTTTAAGCCATACTGATTCAGGTGGGAAACTGAAATTCACCATTCTCCACCTTATTCTTTAACAAAGGGTGACAGAAGAGAAAACCTATGGTTCATGGTTGTTTAAATAAGAAGTCGGGTGGGAAACATTGATTAACTCATAAAATAATTGTATCAGCAAAGTAATCTATAGAACTTGAACATCTTTATACCATGGAAGTTGGTTCTTCTGTCATATTGGATAAGGATATTGACATTACTATCCAAAAGATTCCAGCGTGACTTATTAGTATGATACTTTGTAATTCTGCAACAATTTTGTGTAACTTCTGGTAGGGTTGGGGTGTTCTCAAGAAGGAGACCATGATTGCCAGCTCTGAAATGCCATACATCCTGTCTCGTGTCCGGAAAGCTTGCTTGTCATACAATACAAAGTAAAGCTATCACAGCTGGACCCTTACAGCCATTTCCAGTGGAAAATTCACTATGTGGCAATAGATGGCCTCACATTATAAAACATTTGTGGTTAGGAGGAAGGATAACTCAGACAACCCAAAATGCTAATGGGATTTAAGATGTTAAAGGGCTGAAGAAACTTGATAGATTTGGTTGGTGGAGGTTAACCACGTGAGTGGGACTACCTCATACTCTGAGACAAGAAAGGGGAGAGAGAGACAGATGCAGGAACATTTGAAGGTATAAAGACCAGAACGAATACAAGATGGTGGAGGTGATATAGGAGATGGGAAAGGTGGTCTATGGAAGAAACGCCAATGGTCCCTCAGTACCAAGCTGAGCTTGAAACCACACTGCCCGACCCACATGGTCATTTGAAAATGAGTAGTTAGTTACTTTCATTCTTATCCTTGATATTTAGATATATATATTTCAGAAATTCTTGTTGCTTGACCTTTCATGTATGCCTTCAATTCAGCTTATTTTGCTACATAAAAATTATGTATACCAATCATCCACATTCTCTTAAGATAACAAGAGCCCTTGATATTTTTCTAATATTAGAGAATATATAGCCAAAGAGTATTTATCATATTCTAAACTTCCAACTTTAAGCATTAGTCTAGTCATAGATTTTCCTAATGTAAAGTAATTTGGCAAAGAGGGCAACATTAAAAGGACATCAGTAGCTATTCAGCACGTATCGAGAGCTAGCACTGTGCGTGTGTGAAGTGACTTACATATCTCGATTACTGCGATCTTCATGTAACACAGTGTGATAGATATATCTAATAAGAAGATCAGGTAATTGTCCCAGAGTCACTCTGATGATCTAACTAGAATTTGAGAATGGAAGAAGGTAACACTAGAGGGGACCAGATAAGATTAAATGGAACTAGGCATGAGCAGACATAGACAGTTTCTGTGTACACGCAGAGAGCATGCAATCCAAGAACAGCCTTCGTGTCTATTCAAACTTAAATCGGTTTCTCATTTGTGGAAGCTTTTTCTTCCCACAGAAGAAAAGGACATGAGCTCCAATTATGGACATTCCGTGACTTGGTTTTTGCTTTGGAGTTTTGAATTATTGTCAAAAAGTGTGTTTGTTGGAAAACTCTTCAGAGGTCTTCTAGTTAATCCGTCTTATTTTAAGATACAAAAACCCAAGATGCTTATTTAGGTGAGGTTGCTCATACAATAGCACCAATCTCAGATTTCTTCGAGCTAGACAAAATGTTTCAAAAGAGTACTTAGATAATATGACACATTAATTGAATGTTTTTCTAAAATCAAATATTTCTAAATGCAGCACTTATAATCAATAAGTTCTATTCTTTCAAAAATTCCACAGAATGTCCTGATCTACCATCAGCATTCTTTTCTAAATATTGCTGTGTCATTTGGTAGCTTGAAATACTCCTTTAGCGTTCCAAATTCAGAGATGCATCAAATATTAGGAAAGAGTCCTAATAGATATTATTATGGATTTGAGCATTTTTTAAGTAATCGTTTCAAGCCCATGTATTAAAAAAATAGTGAACATTTCTATTCTTTAATTTGCAGAGTTTGAAGTAAAGAGCTTCTGTAAGATCCTGGGACCATTATCCTACTCCAAGATCAAGCATTTGCGTCTGGATGGCAACCGTCTTACCCACAACAGTCTGCCACCTGAGATGTATGAATGTCTACGTGTAGCAAATGAAATCACTGTTAATTAATATCTACTAATTCCAATTCTATTGAGGTGTACCCTGGAGCAACATTTTATGGTTATGTTTTGTGTGTGTGTCAATTTTCATAGTATTCATTTTTTGTCACTGTTTATTACTTCCATGAATTTCAAATTCTGAGGGAAATGTTTTGTAAACATTTTACTACCTTTTTTAAAAGAAAAGATGAAAGGCAGGCCTATTTCATCACAAGCACAGACGCAGACACACACGGAGACAACAAACTTGATGCTTTATTTGTAAATGTAGTGTTTCCTACATCTCTACTGTCAAATGTTGTGCAAAGTCTTCTACTGGTTGAATGGAAGTCAGCCGAGTATTATAATTCCTAATCTTAACTTAATGTGCCAAAAAGCACGGGCTACACACGTACGGTTGTTCACTGTCTTGAATCAAATGATCTCAAATTTCAATGTTCAAATTTGTTTAGCTGAAAAAGAGATGGTAAATTTTGAGACCAATGATTTTGCAAAATACTAGACCAAATCCATGAAGCCACAGACACTAAGAGCAATATTTTTAGCATTAAGAATTTATATAGTTACCTAGTGAAACTTCTCTTTTCTAGAATTATTTTTCACTCTAAATCACGTGTATGTTCCTTTTTAATCATTTGCATGTTATGTTTAACAAGCTAATAACAAAATAAAACATAGCAAATGGCATCACTGTGTTTTTTATGAAGTTTGTATCTCTCATATATAAAATAATAGATTAGAATTTTAAAAATATCTTTAGTCTGCAAAATTTTACTTATGTTAAATAGAATTTTCCACTAAATAAATTGTCTGTCTCTAGCAACCATTTGAAAAAAGCTTTAAAACACATCTTAAAATATGCACTTAAAAGTGTGCAGATCTCAATTTTGGTTCATGTTGGGGGAAGTAATCCTCTGGACACCAACTGGGTGGCCTACAATTCAACTCAATTCTGATAGTATCTCTAGGTAGATACTGTCAGATTTCACAGGTCAAGGGTTCAGTCAATTAAGACACGCTGCACCCTTGTGCTTCAGATGTCAATGAAAAGTCCAGGTTGTTGCCTGAACTTCTGACCAACTGACAGTAAATCAGAGGTTCCTATGACTCCCTCCTTGGACACAATTAATTTGCTAGAAAGGTTCACAGAACTCAGGAATGCTGTTTACTCACTAGATTACCAGTTTATTCACAAGGATATGACTCAGGAACAGCCAGATGGAGGTGCACAGGGCAGGGTAAGTGGGAAAGGCACAGAGCTTCCATGCCTTCTCCAGGTTCACCACTCTCCCCAAATTCACCAATGCAGAAGTTCCCTGAACTCCATCATTTTGGGTTTTTATGGAGGCTTTGTTACACAGACAGGATTGATTAAATCATTGGCCACTGGCAATTGAAGTCAATTTCCAGCCCCTCTCCCCTCCCTGGAGGTCACTGAAATTTCCAACGCCCTAATTTCATGGTTGGTTCTCCTCCCGACCAGTCCCCATCCTCAGGTTACCAAAGTGCTCACCAAAAGTCACCTTATTATCATAACAAAAGACAACTTTATTGCTCTTATCAAAGGACATACCAAATATTTTAGGAGCTGTGAACCAAGAACCATGGACAAAGACAAAATATATATGATGAATGTATTTTGGCATCTGAATGACCAAATATACATTTTGTGTAAATCACAATATCAGAATTCTTAAATCTCACAACTTCCTTGGATAGTTAACATTATTTCCATTCTTGTTGGTTTTGCTGATTAATATATGATGGGAAATAGTAGGGCAAACAATTTATAAGAAATAACTTCTCCTTTATCTAGTTAATAATAAAGCATATATCTGGAGCCAAATATTATGCAATCAGAAACATACTTTTCCTCTAGGAGTGCACAGACAGCCTCAGTTGTGTCTAAAACAAAGGACACATCTCCCTACAGCATACTATGTTTTAACAGAACATTTTTACTGAGCTCTACCTTATGGTAAAATAGCCCCTATCATCAAAGGACCATGATCAATTGAGTTGACTGGCATATATGTGAGATGTATATTACATTAGGGACACTGTATAGTTGTTATTGTCATGTCTTTTCTATATAAAGATAAGTTCCTCAAGCTGTGATTGTACTTTCAGGCCATTTCTTGGTATGAACTTAAAGTCTATTTTTTTTCCTCAATAAACCTATGATATAGGAGAAATAAAAATAAATTTTCCTGGCCCTACCTATAAAAAAAAAAGTCACCATTAATCTTTTGAAATCTACTCTTAAGTAGGTAATAGAGAATGTGCCATAAATTCTCTTTTAGAATTAATGTTATAGACCTAAACGAATTTTGTCTTTATATCGCTTTGGAAAAAACATCTTGTCAGCTGGCAGTCTGTATCTTTAAAAACCTTTGATTTATCTCTATCCAAAGTCATATATTATTCTTAAGCTAAAAAAAAAAAAAAAGCAAAACTATAACTTTTAAACAGTAATTTCCTTTGTAGATGTGGTTGGTTGACAAGGACCAAATTAAGCACAGTGACACTTTGATTAGAAGCATTTGGGGAAGGCACTAGTTAGATACTGTTTTGAAACAGCTCCCCTTTCTAGAGACCAGACCCCATTAATTCAGAGCAGAGCAAGAGAAAAGAAGCTTCTTGCTTGCTTCTTCACTCATTGTGACAGCCCTCCAGGAAAGGAGATTGGAGACTCTTCATCTGCTCTTTCCTCATTGCCTTACTGCTACCCCAGCCGCGGTAGTGTTTTTCAACATTTCAAGTGTATAATTAGCATGATGAAATGCTTTTCTAAATACCAGACATGATGTCTCAGATACAGAGAACCAGTAAATTAAACAATGTAGGATTCTACACTTTTTAAAGATATGTTTTATTTATTTATTTATTTATTTGAGAGAGAGAGAGGGAGAGATTGAGGGGAGGAACAGAGGGAGGGGGGCAAGCAGACTCCACACTGAGCATGGAGCCTGAAGCAAGGCTGGATCTCACAACCCTGAGACCATGACCTGAGCCAAAACTAAAAGTCGGATGCTTGATGGACTAAGCCACCCAGGAGCCCCTCCACATTTTTGAAGAACCTACATGACGATTCTTATACTGGTGGTCAGTGATACACATCTTTAAAAACAATGGCTAAGTGAGATCAAGCCATTGAAATCCCAAACAGTTAAAAAGCAGAAGAGTCCTTTTCTCTAGAGAAGCAGAATAGAAAGAGGTCTGTTGTTAGCAATATACATACACTAGAATACATATTATCTTTCCTGTATGCTAATTTGTTTAAGATCTCTAACCATCAGTTTCTTCAAGTGTAAGCAAGGAATAAAAACACTAACTTCATAAAGATATCATGAGACACTTCTGTCACCCAACTAACTTAGAGTTGTGTAGATTCTTTCTTTTTTCTTTTTTCTTTCCTTTTTCTTTCTTCTTCTTTTTTTTTTTTTTTTGCTTTTGTAGATACTTCTTTTTTTTTTTTTAAGATTTTTTAAAATTTATTTGACAGAGAGAGACACAGCGAGAGAGGGAACACAAGCAGGGGAGTGGGAGATGGAGAAGCAGGCTTCTAGCAGAGGAGCCTGATGTGGGTCTCGATAATCCCAGAACCCCGGAATCACGCCCTGAGCCAAAGGCAGACACTCAACGACTGTGCTACCCAGGCGCCCCTGTAGATACTTCTTATCTGCCTGTGGTTCTTTCTCTCCAGACTGGCTGTACTCTGTTAAAGAGAGATGGCTCAGAATTTACTTTGATTAAATTTTCAAGACGGGTACTGGGGAAAATGGTTAACAACCAGATGAATTTAAATTAGGAAGTTCTATCAACTGTCTTGCTAAAAACAATGATTCTGATTTTGTCTCCTCCTTGAGAACCCCATGAATGGGTTAAAGTAATGATGAATATGGATTCTTTCTTTCCTAAGATCTTTTCCTGAGATTGCGTCAATGAAGACTTAACTGGAGACCCTAATTCTGGAGGAAAATAGAAAAATGAGAAATGTTCCTTTTTATTCTCAACATCTCCATTTGAAGATCAGGGTTAGGTCATGCCTTTACGGTGAAGGAAAACGATGATGTACTCGGGCTTTGAGGTTTGCAAGGAATTATCATGCCCTAATAAGTACGAAAAATACAGATGGATGAGAGACCGCTAAATGAGCCAGAGGAATGTTGATTTCTTAGTTAAAAGTTCTCCAACTGGTAATAGCTGCTTTCAGAAATAGTGGAGAGTTTAAAAGTTTGGTTTTACAGAGGACTATGGATTTATTTCCTTGTGATCTTTTATGTTTGGGGTTCCGGTTTTTTCTATAGCTGTAATTTTATCATAATGATGGCCTTAGATTTTTCTTTGGTTGGGTTTTGCAACCATCATAAATACTTGCTTAACATTTTGCTCACAAGTAAAAGAAGACACTCATTTGATTTAAAGTGAACTCTAAGGCAAATTTATGAACAGAGCAAAAATAACCATGTTGTAAAAGTTAAGGAAGATATGCCGTAAGTATAGGAAACAAATAGAAATACATTTTTAAAATATGTAGCTAGTTATATTTGCTTATTCACTCATGCATTCCGTAGATTTTGTTTCCTAATAAAGTATAAGAAATGAAACTACAGCCACATGCAGGGAAAAGTAGATATTTAGGCAGCATAAAGTGAGTGAGGCCCCAGGCATCTTCAACTCACTTTGATGGCCCTGAGATTCCACTTCTATTGTGTAGTTCTTCTTGCTTCACATTTTCATTGGTCCAAAGAGTATCGCCAACATGAGTGTCTTGTCCCTTAAAATGTAACTGCTGTTCTATAAAAAAGAATACATTCCATGTTCTAAAAATATTCAAGAGCCTTAGCTACTTTACCTATGGATTGGGTCTCAAATAAATCCCTTTCTATTCCTCCTGCCACCACTTGAAGATTTGCTCAAGTTGCTTAAAACTACTTACTAATGCACCATCATTTTCAAGATATGATCCAGGCTCCTCAGTGTAGCATACAAGGTAGCTAGGATATCAAGGGTTCTTTGTGATCTGGTCTTTGCTTATCTCTAGAGCCTTATCTCTTACCAGGCTTTGCCAGGATTCACCATGCACCATATGAAATCATTTGATATTGCCACCATACTTACCAGTTTGCAGTTGGTTTTGCTCTGGTGTCTATGAAAACTCTGTCCTTTCTTCCTAGAATCTCTTTATGTCCCTTCCACTTGAAAACACCTACACATCTTTCAAGACTCACCTTAAGCTACTCTGTTCCTTTCCCATAAATCCCTCTGACCCTTTCAGGTAGAATTAATGTCTTTTATCATAAAAATCCTTTATCACACAAATAAAAATACTTTATCAAAGTTCTGAACTTTCCCTGCTATGTCTCCATCTGACCATTTCCATTAATTCATTCAATAAATATTCATTGAGCTTCTACTCTACTCTGCAAATGACTTGGGTGTTAGGGATTCGATAAAATAAGACCAATAAGTTCCTCCCTGAACAAAATTGGCATTGATAAGGAGTTCAAACAATAACAGAATAACATGTACTCCATGAGTTGGTGTCATGTAGTGATAAGTGCTATGAAGAAGAATAAACTACCTGAAGGAACAACAGAGTGGAGAAGGAGTGGTGGTTTTTTTGTTAGTTGATAAGGAAAGAATTTCTAGGGAAAAGACTTAATTGTAATAATAATATTTACTTAAATTTTACTATGTATTTGATACTTCAGGGAATGCTCTTTATATATTTAACTCAAAAAAAAAATCTATACAATACACTCTTCCTTAATGGGGGAGAAAAACCAGAATGTAAGGTCAGACTTATTTTAAGTGTCGTATTCCTCATGTGAGACCAGATCTCTGCTGTCGGAGTGCATGTTCTAACTCGGTAAGCTCCTGTGGCATTAAGAGGGGCTTAGATGTGTTTATATGTGTGTCTGTAAATTCCCTCTTCCCAGCCCTGACAAAACACAGGGCCTGATGATAAGTTCTGAAGAAGGGCGATTGAATAGACTTACCAAAATCAATCTGTGGTAGGAAATAAGAAGTCATGAAGGTCAATCTTGAGTCAGGCCTTTTCTGACAGGCTCCAGTACAATTGCTTCTGTTTTGGTCTCTGACTTCACAAGAAAATATTTCAGTTTACTTTAATTCATGGGAATCATCTACTTCTCTCTATTAAATTTATTTTGAACAGTGTTCTCCACTTTAAAACCTGGATATTGGATATAGGAATATCAATCTATCTTTTTCATATCTAATCTGTCAACCAATATCTGGCTAGATTTTCAAAATATATCACCAATCTGACTGTTTGCCCCTACTAGTCCAATCCACTGCCATCTTTCTTGTGAATAATGCTACGGCTCTCCAATGGATTTCAAAGTGGATTCAAGAGCCGAATCACACAGTTTATTCTCAAACAACAGTCAGGATGAGTCTTGAAAAATATGTCAGGTTACCCCAACTTTAATACCTGAAATATCTTCTCATCACACTTAAAGTTCAAAGCCCATACCAGAACCTTCAAGGTCATGTTCCCTCATCACTCTTCTCAACCATTTTCCTCCAACACACAGGTAACCTTGTTTCTTGAACTTGCCATTCTTAGTCCAGGGTTCTTGCATTTGTCTCAACTGTACCCCAACTATAGACACAGTTTATTTTCTGACCTCTGTTCAAAATTATCTACTTAGAGTGGTCTTCACTAATCAGTATAAAAAAGGATACTCTGTTGCTGTCTGTCCTTTATCATGCTTTATTTATTTATTTTTTTAGTACTCATTAGAACTTGACATTGTATTATGCATAGTATATTTGTGGTTGTGTTTCTTTCCCCGTAATTAGAAGTAAATACCGCAAAGACAAAGAACTTACTTTTCTTCTCCCCAGGCTATATTCCTGGTGCTCAGAATAATGCCTACATATAGATTTCAATAAATTTATGTTAAAAAAAAAACACCTCCTATGTACGTGGCCCTCTCACCCATATGCATTCATTGATTTTTTGTTACACTCTAGCATAGATTATCATAATTGTAAAACTGAAACTGAGGGAATAAAACTAGCGGCTAATATTACATTGCTGTTAAAATGAGACATGAGACAAACTCAAAAGAGTTTTGTTGCTGCTGTTTTAATTGTTAAAGTTTCTCCTAAGCTCAGTGTTCTTGCTCATGGTGCTTTGTGATATAAAATGGAAAAAAAAATGTTGGCTCAATAATGAGATAGTCAACTGTTGTAATGACTTCACACAAAACGTTGAGCAGTGAATTAAACCATAAAAGTCCTTTAAAGCATTCCAAAACCCATGTTCTTGATCTTGCTAGTTTATTTCTATTTGGTTGTTTTTGTTTTTAAATATATTAAGATGAATATGTTTTGCTTTAATATTCAATATCCTAAGTAGTATAGATGTTTTGAGAATCATTGATTTCTTAAGTGTGACAATGAAAGAAGTTACTAAAATAAAAAATAGACCAAAGGGACTACATCAAACTTAAAAATGTCTGCATGTCAAAAGAAACAATCAACAGAGTGAAAAGGCAACCTATGGATCGGGAGAAAATAATTGCAAGTCATATATCTGATATGGGGTTAATATCTAGCATACATAAAGAACTTTTGCAACTCAACAAGAATGAAAAAAAAAATAAAATTTCAAATAATCCAATTTAAAAATGGGCAAGGGAAGAAACACTTCTCCAAAGAAGACATACAAATAACGAAGAAGCACATGAAACAATGCTCAACCTCAATAATCATTAGGGAAATGCAAATCAAAACCACATGTGATACCACCTCACTTCCATCGGGATGGTCATTAGTAAAAAGAACAGAAAATAATAAGTGTTGTCAAAGATGCAGAGAAGTTAGAACCCCTGTGCACTGTTGGTAGGAATGTAAAAAGACGCAGCCGTTATCGAAAACAGTATGGAGGTTCCTTGTAAAATTAAAAATAAAATTACCATATATCCAGTAATCCTACTTCTGAGTATCTGTCCAGAAGAACTCACAGCAGGATCTTGAAGAGATACTTGTACACCTATCTTCACTGCAGCATTATTCACAATAGCAAAGAGGAAATAACCCAAATGTTCATCAACAGATGAATCGTTAAAGAAAACGTAATGTATACACACAATGGATATTTCACAGCCTTAAAAAACAAGGAAATGCTGTCACATGCCATACGGAGGAACCTAGAGGATATTATGCTAAGTGAAATACGCTAGTCGCAAAAGGGCATATGAAGTATGATTCCACCCATAAGAAATATCTAAGTCAAAAATCATACAAAACAGAAAGCAGAAACTGTTAGCAAGTCCAGAGAGGAGAAGTGAAGGGTGATCAGTGTCTAATGGATATAAAGTTTCAATGTTGCAAGATAAAAATATTCTAGGGATCTGTTGCACAGTAATGTGACTATATTTAACAATATTGAATTGTACGATTAAAAATGGTCAAGATGGTAAATGTAATGCTATGTGCTTTTGCCATAATAAAAAACAACCTAAAATTAGATATTGGGACTGCTGCACAGGTCTGTGAATATAATTAAAAACCCCACTGAATCATACACCTTGAAGGACAATTTTTATGGTTGTAAAAGGTAAACTGTGATTGTAAAAAATGAGTAAACAAGAAAGACTTGGGGGAAAAAAAGAAACAAATGGTAATTTTAGAAATGTAATATATAATTGTTGAAATAAAAATGGAGTTTTAGCAATAAAAAATACCCTTGATAAAAAAACAACATAATGAATACATAAAGAACTGAGTAAGTACACTTAGAGAGTTACTGACCTATAAGATATATCAAGGGAAAAGTTTTGGAGAATGCTACAAAAAAAGGTAAGGAGATAGAAAAAAAAATGAGATTCAGAGTTAAGGAAGCTAAAATAAGTATTTTTAATATAGGACCAAATGGAGACCAATAAGGAATTGAGAATGCAGGAGAGAAAATATTGAAAAAGGTAACAGCTGAAAATTTTTCTGAGCTGATTAAAAAGTCTGAATTCATTAATCCAGGAAGAAAAAAAAGACTCACAAAGCAACATCAGTTTGAATGATAGCAGATTTACACACACACACACACACACACACACACAAGGAAGACAGGAGATAATGGTGTAACATCTTTGAGCACTTTGAGTAAACAACTAATAATATACAGTTGACTCTGGAACAACTTGTGTTTGAACTGTGTGAGTCCACTTGACGCACAGATTTTTTTTTTTATAAAACAGTACTGTAAATATATTTTCTCTTCCTTATAATTTTCTTAATAACATTTTCTTTTTTCTAGCTTCCTTTATTGTAAGAATACAGTCTATAACCCACAAAATATGTGTTAATTGACTGTTTATGTTATTGGTAAGACTTCAGATATTAGTAGTTAAATTTGTTTGGAGTCAAAATTATATGCGGCATTTCCTCTGTGTAGAGGGTTGGCGTCCCACCCCCACATTATTCAAGGATGGACTGTGTATTTGCAAACATTATTTTTGAACAATTTCAGAATAAAGACACGTTATGGTTTACCACCTAGGAAATTATAAAGAATGATCTTCAAGGAGGAAGATGATCTCAGAAGAACTATTTAAAGAATAAGAAGAAAATTAAACAGAGTAAATGACAAATATTTGACAAATAAAACATTGTAAGTATCAAATTATAATAATTATATCTTATTTGTGTATTTTTAAAAAAGATAATAGCAATCTTATATAGTATGTATGTATATATTACATACACACATATTTTATAAATTAGGAAAAGTAAAATAAGTGAACATGTTTAAAGCCCTTTTATCATTGGGGGGGTTCAACATAGTATTTCATTTTATTTTGTGTAAGGTAATTCTGTATGGTAAAATTTTAAGAGCAAGAAAAATCAATATAGTGTATAAATTAAAAGCCAGTACAGATTTTAGAAGCTGACTCGGGAAAAAAATTAAAGATTTGATATATCAAAATTAAAGGTAAAAAAGAAGAAACATTTTATTTTTTAAATGGGACAGGAAGAAATCAAAAGGTAAGATGGTAGAATTGAGTGTCAGTATATCAGCACTCACAATTGTAGCAAATTTATCAGCTAAAGAATATAGTTTTTCATAATAACAGGAAAAAATAAAATGTAAAAAGATGAACAAGATAAAATGCATCATTAGCAATGAAAAGCTTCACAATGTCACAACCTGAAGTTATAGTATAACAGAAAAATACAATAGTTTTAAATATATCTGATACTAGTGAAATAATATCAAAATATCCATACCAAGTTAATATAAGTATAGGAGGATACTGAAAAAGATCTAAAAACAGTGTGTTAGAGTTCAAAACACTTCTTTAAATTTACAATCAAGCAGATTAAAAAATCAGCAAAGATACAGAAAATTAGAACTACAAAATGTCCAACCTTGAGTAATAGATAGATAATTTTCTACATCCAAAAGTTAGAAAATTAACATTCTTCTCAAGTTCAAATAGAACATTTGTAAAAGTTAATATCATATTTGGTCACAAAAGCCAAATATGTCTCAACAAATTTCAAAAAATAGGTAACATATAGGACCCATTCTCAAAATGCATCAGTTGACCAAAAAAAAAAAAGAAAAGAAAAGAATTCACACATAGTTGAAAATTAAGAAAACAATTCTAAAACTCTTTATGGGTCAAAAAAGAAATCAGAATAAACTACAAATAATAGTGAAAATAATGTAATCAAAATGAATTTGAATTTGCAATACTAGGAATTCTAGTATAATTTGTAGCCTTCAATCCTGTTACTGAATTAGAAATTAATGTTCAATTTAAATAAGAATGCTTTCCTTTCAAATATAGAAATAGGAATAAAGAAAATATATTATTTCTATTCAATAGGTTTTTGACAGAACTTGGCAGCACAGCAGAAAAAGAAAGCTAAATGGAATGTATTAAAAATTAAAAGAAGGGGAAAAAACTAAATTTTTGCAGATCATAGGGTTGTCTACATAGAAAACATGAAACATTCTACAGACACATTATTAGAAACAAGAGATAGTGCTACTTATTTATTTATTGAATCTCAGAGTCAATGCCATATCTTTATATTCTGTGATCCTAGACGTGGCACTCAGCAAACTACAGTTCCCAGATGCCCTTGCCTGCAGAGGGTAGGCAAGGTAGACACACAGGAAAATTGATAGGTGGAAGAAAAAGAAAAG
Organism: Ursus americanus; assembly: GCF_024610735.1. Classification (NCBI taxonomy): domain Eukaryota; kingdom Metazoa; phylum Chordata; class Mammalia; order Carnivora; family Ursidae; genus Ursus; species Ursus americanus. Next base: position 28,033,712 of record NC_142143.1, read on the forward strand.
AATCTTCCAACATAGTTTTTCTTTTTCTTTCTTTCTTTCTTTCTTTCTTTCTTTCTTTCTTTCTTTCTTTCTTTCTTTTTCTTTCTTTCTTTCTTTCTTTGAACTTGACAACTAATTCTGAAATTAATGTGGAAAAACAATGGACCATGAATAAACAAGGCATGCCTGATGGAAAATGATGGAGGACTTGCCCAACTAAAAGACAACATAAATTTGTAATACATGAGATAGTGTGGTATTGAGAAAGAATAGAAAAACTGACAAATAAGATGGGATAGAAAAATGTATAACCATATTCACCTTTATATGAAAATTTCTTATGTGAGAGACACCATTGCAAATCTTAGGAGGAATAGGAGCCAGTCAATAAAAATAACTGGAAAAATCAATAATCCACAAGAAAAAAGATAAACTTAGATTCTTTATTTCATGCACAAAAATCAATTCCAAATAGATTAAGAACTTAAATATCAAGCACAAAAATTTTAAGTGTTTAGGACAATAGATAGATGAATATATTTCTGATGTACAGTCAGGATCAATTTCCCAAGGCAAATGATTAAGGAAGAGATCGATAAACTTGACTATGTCATATGAACCTGTTCATCAAAACGTATTGTAAAAGGAAATGAATGAATAGACAGGAAGTAAGAGAAGATAATTGCAACATATATAACCTACAAGAGCTTAATAACAAGAATAAAATAAAACACCTCCCCACACCAGTCAGAAAAAGGCAGATGTTCCAGTTTTAATATGGGCAAAATCCTGAAGTGGAAGGTGACAGAAACCACTGTGACTCCCAGGGCTCCCTCCCCCTTCCCCGCCCCCAGCAAAAAAAAAAAAAAAAAAAAAAAGAGAGAGAGACACTCAACTCATTAGAAACTAAGGAAACATAAATTAAAACCTTTAAGAAAGACCTCTTTTTTGACTATTCGATTGTCAAAAATTAAGTCTGATATTTAAAGTGTTGGAGGAGATGTAGCTATTCTTATTTATTAATGGTGTGAAATTGGTACAACTACTTAGGTAAACAATTTGGCAATATCTTGCAAAGTTCAAAGTTTATATACTCTATAACCCAGCAATTCCCTTTCTACGGTGTTTCTTGAGCCTTAATATGCATATAAATATAGCAGAGACTTTAGTAAATTGCAGATTTTTCAGGCACGAGCCGAGATTCCATTTTCTGGCAAGCTTCCAGGTGATGTTCAGCCGCCAGTCAGCTCACACTTTAATTAGCAAGATAAACCCAACTCAAACCTTCCATACATGCAAGGAGATGTGTGCATAAAATATCCAGAACAGTCCTTTAAAAAATAGAAAAAGACTCGCAATAACCTAAATGTGCATCCATAGAAAATTTAATAAAAGATAGTGCCCAATGGAATATTATACTGTAGTAAAAATGAGTGAATTATGGGGATGCCTTGGGGGGCTTGATCAGTTAAGCATCTGCCTTGGGCTCAGGTCATGATCCCAGGGTCCTGGGATAGAGTCCCGCATCCAGCTCCTTGCTCAGCAGGGAACCTGCTTGTCCCTTCCATTGCCACCCCCCACCTTATACTCTCTCACACATGCTCTCTCTCTCAAATAAATAAATACAATATTTTTAAAAAATGAGTGAACTATGGCTAAACACAATAACATGGATGAATCTTGGTAATAGAATACTGAAGGAAAAAGCAAGTGTGATATACTTTTTATAAAGTTTAATATTAAGTAAAATAAGAAAATATATTGTTTATGCATAAATATATGATATATGATTATGAATTATGAGCATAAAACCAAATATGATCAACAGAAAATTCAGGACAATGGTTTTCATAGTGGGAGTGGTTAGCAGAAGGACAGCATAAGGACCAGGAAATAGGTAGATGGAAGTTACTGGAAATGTTCTAGTTCTTGGACTGGGTATTATTCCCTTGGGGATAATGATGTTATGAAAAATTAATTTCAAAAATTAATAAAAACAATATATACCTAATATAATACTATATTATATATGTGTACATGTATACATATATATAAACACCTTATAGCATGTAATTCAGTACTTCATACATGTTTTAATAGAGTTTGTCCTCTCAACTCCCTTATGGTTTAGATCATAAAATTACAAATGGAGAAACTGAGAAACAAAGAGGTAAGTTAACTGCCCAGATTTGTACAACTATTAAATGGCATCCAGAGATTTCTCAAGACAAAAATCTAGAGAGCGTCCTTGCTTCTTCTTTTACTTTTGTGCCTCACATCCAGTTCTTCAGCAATTTCTAATGAATATGCCACCAAAATGTATCCCAAATATGTCCCTTTCTTCCCATCTCCTCCTCTACCTGTAGGCCGGCCCAGTGCAAGCTTCAGTTAATCTGGCAAGAACAACCTAGTGTTTTTTCCCTCTCTTACTCCCTGTTATGGCTTAAATCGTGCCTCCCAAAAACTGCTGGGTTGAAGTACCAACCCCCAGTACCTCAGAATAACCATATTTGGCGGTCTCTATAGAGTCCACAGCCTACATTCTCAACCACAGTAACAGTGTCCCTATCAGGTTTCCGGAGTTAGTTCCTGGGTGAGTTGTTTTGCTTTGTGGGCCAATACATCATTGAAAAATTTGTCTTGGGTAATACCCCAAGAAGCTCTTCTTTGAAAGTCCCTCAGAGACTAGTAGGGCCCCTGGCTTGAAATAACCTAATTCAGAGATTGTCTGGTATTCCATTCTCCTTTGGGTATTGCCATGTGGATTCCCACCCCACGTCAATTTGGTTTTAAATATTGCCGGGAAAAGATGAGGGGGAGGATTGGAGAAATCACAGTTCTGCTGATCACACTTGGCCAGTGTTAATTCTTTTAAGTAGTTCTATTCCCCAGACAAATACATAGACTTAAAATCTGAGCCATTCCTAGGGCACCTGAGCATTTTGTTGATAGGAACATGGCTTTTCTTCTCTTTGGTTAGTTGGACTAACGTTTCCAAGATTCTGCAGTCACTTTTTAGATTTGTCAACTCACTGGAAAAAAAAAAAAAATTCCATCTGGCTTCCCATTTCTATTGCTTGGCATTTTCACAGAAAAATTCTGGGATAAAGGTTTCATTTCACTTTTTTATTTTTTTTTAAATGGCCCTTAGTCTTGAATACAACCATCTTCATTCTAGATTTATTATTAAACTTTTATTGGTCTAAGAAAACAATGACCTTTATTTGTCTAAGATGGAAATTACAAGTATGAAACTTCATGGCTATTAGGGAGTATAAAGAGGTGGTCAAATGCCTTAGCCTTGAAAATGTCAAGAAGTTGTTCAATTCTGAACCAAGATTTGCTCTAAGCAGGGCTTTTTTTTTTTTATTACAAAAACAGGAAATCAAATGCCATTTGCTAAGCTTTTTGGTCATGGCTTAGATATCCTAATTTAGATCATCTCAGTGAGAGACCGTGCCTTGTAAGTAGACATCCATCTATTTAGCAGGGAAGACTGCCATCGATGTAAATAAATGACCACACGGTCAGAAGCTAACATACCCACTGAAGTTATTTTCCAGATAAACATTAAATGGCCTTCAGGAAAAGTCGCTTGATAACCACTTCTAACTCCCAGTTGATGACGAATTTCATTGCCATTCTTGCTTTGCTCAGTTTGGAGTTTCCCTGACCATTAACTAGTGCTGTCTCAGCTATTTCTAAGGTTGTACTTTCTTTCCCAAAAAAACCTTTTTATTGTGTCCTATTTGTCTCAATCCACTATTTGAGTTATTAAGTTAAAAAGGTAATAGCTTAAAAAAAATACGCCTAAAAGTAAGTTAACAAATGCCAGAAAGCAATTCTAGAGCAATTTTAGCTTATCTTTTAACAATAGCTATATTTTTAAATATTCTCAATTTCAAACAGGACAACCATTAGGAGTTTGCCTTTATCTGTAGGCTTTCTTTATCCTTCCCCAGGCATAAGAAAAAAGTAGTCTTAGATTTCACTTAGACCTTGAAAAAGCAATTGGAGATACACTTCGGTGCTATTTGTAACCATGATAGACGCCTTACTCTTAGTACCGGAGTAGACTTTCAGTTTTGTACTTTTTCTAAAGTGTATCTAATTCTCTCTTCAGAGATGAGGTATCAGGGAGCAATCTGCCAGGTTCCAAATAATTCTTTTACTGTAGAAGTAAAATGGTTCTTTGTTTCTCAAGTAAACCCGTCCAGCACTTGCTGAGCTGAAGCATTCGATACGCAAATTCCAATAGCATGAGTCCAAGATCTCCCTCCCTGAGAGGATGGGAATACTTACCTTAGGATAAAAGAATTCTCTCTCACTCATACCTTTTTCATCTCAGGTTTAGAGTGAGGACAAAGCTGGAAGGTTTGATTATTCATCTGGAATGTAAGCTTTGGTGATGGCTTCCTTCCTGTCCCCCCCCCCCCCCCCCCCGCTCCGAATTATTCCTCCTCTTTTTTCTTCTCCTTTTTCTTCTCTTTCTTCCTCACTGAGGACCGTACATAACCTAAGTTGTGGCAACAGACATAAACATATTGATGAAATAAATAATTGAATTTTTGTTTCTTGAGAAAGGCTTGTATTGCTATAGACCTCCCTCTTAGGACCACCTTTGCTGCATCCCAAGGGTTTTGAACAGTCGTGTTTTCATTTTCATTTGTTTCCATGAATTTTTTAAATTCTTTTTTAATTTTCTGGTTGACCCATTCATTCTTTGGTAGGATGCTCTTTAACCTCCATGTATTTGAAATATTTCCATATTTCCTTTTGTGATTGAGTTCCAGTTTCAAAGCACTGTGGTCTGAAAATATGCAGGGAATGATCCCAATCTTTAGGTACTGGTTGAGACCTGATTTGTGAGCCAGAATGTGATCTATTCTGGAGAATGTTCCATGTGCACTTGAGAAGAATGTGTATTCTGTTGCTTTAGGATGGAATGCTCTGAATATATCTGTGAAGTCCATCTGGTCCAGTGTGTTATTCAAAGACCTTGTTTCCTTTTGATCTTCTGCTTAGATGATCTGTCCATTGTAGTAAGTGGGGTGTTAAAGTCCCCTACTATTATTGTATTATTATCAATGTGTTTCTTTAATTTTTTTATTAATTGGCTTATATAATTGTCTGCTCACATGTTAGAGGCATAAACATTTACAATTATTAGATCTTCTTGTTGGATAGACCTTTTAAGTATGATATAGTGTCCTTCCTCAGCACAGTCTTTGGTTTAAAATCTTAATTTGTCTGGTATAAGGATTGCCACCCAGCTTTCTTTTGACATCCATTAGCATGATAAATGGTTTTCCACCCCCTCACTTTCAATCTGGAGGTGTCTTTGGGTCTAAATTGAGTCTCCTGCAGACAGCATATCACTGGGTCTTGCATTTTTATCCAATCTGATACTCTTTTTTTTTTTTTAAATTATTGGAGCATCTAGTCCATTCACATTCAGAGTAACTATTGAAAGATATGAATTTAGTGTCATTGTATTACCTGTGAAGTAACTGTTTCTGTATATTGTTTCTGTTCCTTTCTGGTCTGTTACTTTTGGGCTCTCTCTTTGATTAAAGATCTCTTTCAATATTTCTTGTAGGGCTGGTTGATCACAAATTCTTTAAGTTTCTGCTTGTCCTGAAAGCTTTTTATCTCTCCTATTTTGAATGACATCCTAGCTGGATAAAGTATTCTTGGCTATATATTTTTCTCATTTTGGACCCTTAGTATATCATGCCAGTCTTTTCTGGCCTGCCAGGTCTTTGTGGATAGATCTGCTGCCAGCCTAATGTTTCTACCCTTGTAGTTTATAGACCTCTTGTCCCAAGCTGCTTTCAGGAATTTCTCTTTGTCTCTGAGATTTGTAAGTTTCACTATTATATTTTGGGGTGTTGACCTATTTTTATTGATTTTGAGGGGGGTTCTCTTTGCCTCCTGGACTTGAATGCCTGGTTTCTTCCCCAGATTACGGAAGTTCTCCACTATGATTTGTTCAAATATACCTTCTTCCTCTCTCTCTCTCTCTTTCCTCTTTTTTTGGGGATCCCAATTATTCTAATATTTTTTCACTTTATGGTATCGCTTATCTCTCAAATTCTCCCCTCATGATCCAGTAATTGTTTATCTCTCTTTTTCTCGGCTTCTTTATTCTCTGCCATTTTGTCTTCTAAATCACTAATTCTCTCTTCTGCCTCATTTATCCTAGCATTTAGAGCCTCCATTTTTTACTGCATCTCATTAATAGCCTTTTGATTTCAACTTGGTTAGTTTTTTGTTGTTTTAATTTTCAAGTTTAATTCTCTAGTGTCTTCTATGCTTTTTTCAAGCCTAGCTGGTATCTTTATAATAGTTATTCTGAACTCTAGTTCCAATCTGACATCCTACTTATGTCCATGCTTATTAGGTCCCTAGCAGTCAGTACTGACTCTTGTTCTCTTTTTTTAACTTCAGTCTTTCCTTCTTGTCATTCTGCCTAGAGAAGAATAGATCAATGAGAGAACAAAATACTAAAATGGCAAAAATGACCGCAGAGAAATATACACTAAACAAATCAGAAGAGAGCTGAAACCAAAAAAAAAAAAAAAAAAAAAAGAAAAAATTGAAAAAAAGAGAAAGAATATAATCAGATAGGTGAACAGAACAGAGCAATACACTAGATCCTATGTATATTTTGGTCTGTTTGTTGGAAAACTAGATTCCAAAATTGAAAGAAATAAAAACTTATATATGTACAAAACTAAAATTAAATAAAAAGATAGAATGTAACTGTAAAAATGAAAATTAGGAGACCAAAAAAAGAGGAAAAAATAGAAGGAATATAAACAGGTAAGTGAATAGAACAGAGCAATACATTATATCCAGAGTGTATTTTGGTTGGTTTGTTAAAAGAGACTACATCTCAAAATTGTAAAGAAAAAAAAAAAACTTATATATATATATACAAAAATAAAATTAAAAGGATAGAATATAACTGTAAAGATGAAAATTTTAAAAAAAATTTAGAAGAAAAATATTTAAAATATTTAAATAAGAAATTGGTTGAAAAAGGAAAGAGAAAAAAAATGGAATGGAAAGACTAAAGAATCATGGGGGAAAGAACATGTATTCTATATGCTGTTTTCCCCTTGGGCTGGAGTTTTGCAGTTCTCATTGATCGACGAACTTGATCTTAGCCTGGATGTTCTTGCTGATCTTCTGGGGGAGGGGCCTGTTGCGTGGATTCTCAGGTGTCCGCCTCAGGCGGAACTGCACCGCCCTTGCCAGGGGCCGGGCTAAGTAAGCAGCTCCGGATTGCTCTGTGTGGCTTTTGTTCCCTAAAGGCCTTCCGTGCAGCTTTAGAGAATGACAATGAAAATGGTGGCCTCCCAATCTCCAGCCCCAGAGCTGAAAGCTCGGGGCCTCACTTCTCAACGCACCCTCAGGGAAAAGCAGTCCATCACTCCTGTCTCCCTGGTCTCCATCTGCACTCGATGCTCACCCAGCCTGTGTGTGACTGTTTCTATCTCAGGCACGGGACCCCACTTCGAGTCTCCAAACCCTGCAGACTCCTGTAGTGCGCAGCTGCACCACTCCTCCCAGGGGAGCAAGGGGGGGGGGTGTCTTGTGGGTTCTGCCACTTGCTGGGCCCCTGCTCAGAAAGTGGTTGCCTGACCACACCTCGGTTCATGGTATATGGCAACCCCGAGTTGAAAGCCCCTCCTGGGCTCGTGGATGCAGCGGCTTCCCTGCTCCGATGCTCGGGAGCTCTGCCACACTCAGGCACCCCCGGTCTTGCTGTGACCCCGAGGATCCTGAAACACACTGTCCCACCCAGGATTCTGCCCAGCTTCACCACCTGAGCACCTTTCAGGCAGGGCCATCCCTCCCCAGAGCTGACTTCTGAAAGTTCTGATTTTGTACTCTGCCGCTGTGTCACTTTCCAGTAGCCACTTACAGAGGCTCCCTCTACCCCACCATTATCTTCCCATATATCGCCTCAGATTCACTTCTCTGCACTTCCTACCCTGCAGCAAGTGGTCACTTTTCTATTTGTAGAGTTGCAGCTATTCTTAGATCTCTAGTTAAGTTCTCAGGTGTTCAGAATGATATGATAGCTATCTGCTGAATTGCAGGGACCAGACGAAACTGAGGTCTCCTACTCCTCCGCCATCTTGGACTCCGAATCCCTCCTTTAACTGATTTTTTAAACTTTTCACACATCCTTTCCCATTCCCCTCCCCAGTTGTCTTTACCTAACATATATACATATATATATATATATTCTATTTATTTACATTCTCTTAGTGTTTTATCCTTAATAGAATAGAAGTTTCACGGAGGCAGGTATTTTAGTCTCTCATGTCCAATTCTCTATCTCCAGGGCCTTGAGTAGCTCCTGGAACATACTAGTAATTTAATAAATATTTGCTGGATGGGCAGGTGCTTATGAGACTGGATTGTTGGGGATGGTTTCTCTCTATCACTTAGGACTTTGAGTGTCCTAATAAACTCACCTTTCTTTCTCTTTTTCTTCCTCTCTCTGTCTATTTTTCTCTTTCTTTTCCACAAGGCCACTTTCACTTGTTAGTCTACCTTTTTACTAGTTGACCGATTCATAGGCCAACACAGAATGAAATTTTCCCTGCCAATCACAAGCCTAGGTATCACTATTTTCACTTTTCTAGTAACATAGAATAGAAAAAAGAATAAGATTTGGATGTGGGCTTAAGAAAATTTCAGGCTGCCTTCAGTGCTGCTGGCCTCTGACGCCTGACTCTGATCTGGGAAAAAGGGTGTCTTCCATGTGGACTGGAATTGTCATAGGAGGAAAACCATGTCTCAAAGAAATTGTTCGTATGGCCTTGACTTCTGTGCATTTATTCTCCAGATGCCTGGGGTGGAGAAGAGGAGTGGAATGCAGGACACTATAGAGACATGGTGAGCTCTTGGCCATCACTCAAGATCCTTTTCTCCTTGGGTACGGGAAATTGAAAAGCTAAGAGAAAAAACAGATGTCCAAAAATTACAATAAATAGAAATAACTTGATGGAGGCTAGATTTCTTATTCCACATGCAATCCATCAGGTTTTCTTACATTATGAAAAAAATTATACGGCATTTTCCATCCAGAGAAATAAAATAAGTTCATTATTAGTGTAAATTAAATATGCACAAATTCTAAAAGATAGCACAAAAACTTTTTTCTTTTTTGGGGGGAGCTTTTCTGTAATGCCTTTTTCCTTTCTTACAGAAACCACAAAGGATCAGTTCATTGTGACATATGTGCCAGTTTTACCAGGATACGTGTCCCTTCCCTGAATGCTAAATAAGTGAGGAGTAGAAACATGTAAATTCTTCAAACGCTCTTCTAAAAGCCTTCCTTGCCAGAGATTAGCCTTGGTTGGCTTTTTATGTTTTTGACTAGACAGTAAAGAAAACTTTGTGACTTAGTGTCTTAAGTGATTATATAGGCAAAATATGAGAGAAACAGGTAGATGTTAAAGGGGCCCATGGTTTCTTACACACTCTCTCTGATCTGAGGGGCATTTCTTATTGGTTTACTCCTTCTGCACTGAAATCTATGATTTCTTAGCACCGCTCCCCTTCCTCAACCTCGGACCCCCCCCCATCTGCCCGTGGAACTCATCCTCGTAGAATCTTCTCAGAAGGGAGATAATATCACTTAAAGAGATTTGATAGAAATATCAAAAGTACATGGAATCATCAACTGAAGTAGTAAAACATGATGCCCTTCTTCCCGCTGTCACGTACTGTAGAGATCACACATTTTAAGTCAAGAGTGATAGAACTGATGAGGAAAAACTTCAAGCATCATATTCTGAGAAAACAACAACAACAACAAAAAACCAAACCTGCCACAGCTAAGAAATTTGAGTTTTTATCATCATTTATTCCAAAATGTTAAAGAAGAAAGGGAATTTTGTCTTTTACAATAAACTCCCGAGGTGCTCAATGCAAGCTGTTTTGTTGAATGTTTTCTGGCTCCTTCTAAACCATATTTCATGCCCTAAAGAACTTCTACTTGGCTAAATATGGACTAACCGTATACAGTGTGTGGTGAGGTGTTCATCAGCAATAACTCTAACAGCACCCTTTTTAAGACTCAGTCTCAACGCTCACTACTCAGTACAGCCCGCTTTCACACCCCCATGTCAGAAGGCTTTCGGGGGGGCCTTAAATGTCCCTTTTTCTGTAAATCTGTTACTGTCCACCCATCATAAAATCAAACTACACTCTCTTTCTCTGACCTTCTTCCTTCCCTCCCTCTCTCCTTCTCTATTTCTCCTTTTCTTCCTTCCTTTCCTTCATCTGAGCCCCTTGACCCTGACCATGGCCTCCTGCCATACACCCCACTGTACCTTGTGCTAAGCTTGTTTGCACAACCGCTTGTCCAGACGTTTAGAATGAGTTCTTTGGAAGAGGTGTTTCTCTCCATTTATTCGAACGATGACTGAGGATAATGCTTTTGCCAAGGAGTGTGCTAGGCTTGGGGGACCCAAAGTAGCTTCCCACCTGCAGCCGACATCTGCTAAGTGTGCCCGGGCATCTGCGGTGCTAGACCAGTTGGAAAAAGAGTAAAGTTTCCTCTCTTTATGCCCAGGGAATAAGCTCACGATAACAAAGAAATGAGCAAAAGGAATTAACGGTGAAGACTAATGAATGCCTTTTGCAGTGATGTCTCGAAGTTTCCCGAGAGCTAGAGGCAATACCTACAAATAGGAATCCTGGCAACCCTGGGAGGGGAGCTTCTCCGTGGCTCGCTCCACCCAGCCCAAGGGGCTTTTCAAATGGATTGTTATGATTGATTCCATCTGCTGAAAATGGAAAGAAAACGATGCAGGTTTTTTGTTACCGTCCCCACACTGGCATAGCAGCCAACTGGCAGAGTGTAAATTTAAGGTTTCTCTATTTTTCTCTCCCTCCTCATAGGCTGTGGAAAGTTCTAAATTTTAAAGGACAACAAGGCTATATTTCAGAGGTGACAGACTGAAATTCTATGCTGTTCTCTCCATTTCAAGCTTAAGTAACTCCTTAATGACAGATTAGAATATAGCTTTTAAAAAACCCAGTTTTGAAGACCTCTGCTGTAGGCCCTGTTTTCTCAGGAAGCACAAGGAAAAGATTATGGTGGAGATGAGAAATCACAATTTAAGTAAACAGAGAGAGCGCACTTGCTCAGGGTCCTGCTGTTGGACAGTCTGAAGGAGCATCACCCGGGAGCCGGGATGACAGTGAGGACCCCTGGACTCGGTCTCAAACCTACCAAGTCAGAAGCTCAAAAATTACGGCCCAGGAACATGAAATTTCAACAAGCTTCCTGGCTGATTCTAAATTTTAAGAATCCCTTAGGTAAGGGTACTGAGAAGATATTGAAAGGTTCTGAAGAAACTTTCACCTTAAAATGTGCTTCTTTTTATCTTTTTGGATTATTTACAGAAGACATTCTTTCTGAAGCCTGAATTTACATTATTGTCCTTGTAAGAACTAAGTAAAGGGTGAGGTGTATATTTTAAATGATTTGGGGGCACTTTCTCTAATTGTCATAGAGCGAATAGGTTAAAAACAGTGCGATTAGTTGACCATCAAAAAAAAACTTAAAAAGCCAGGAACGTCACATATTCTGTCATCAAGTTTATGGATTTGAGCTAAAATCCTAGAAATGAGTGTAGAGAGTGGCTTGTCAACTTAGGAAGCCAAGTTGGAGGCTTTTTGAACTGTTGAAAATGAATTTAACAGTGAAAATATTTATTGTCCTTTGGATGAAAATATTATTTGGAATTAATTTGTTTGGCTTGGGAGAGATTTGTGAAATGTATAGTGGATTATGTGGCCAGTTCTTTTTAGATTTCTAATATTTCAAATAAAATCTGCAATTCTCTACATGAGAGGGAAAAAAAATGCTTAGTGGCAAGTACTTTGGCCAAGTCACTTTAGATTCCAATTGCTTTACTTTACAAGAAATTTTTTTTCTATAGAGTGTGTGTGCTTGTTCAGTTTTCCTCTGGGATTTTTTTTTTTTCTCTCTAACAATTCTCTTTCACCAAATTCCAAGCAGATGTAGGAATAACTTTCACTATAACGGAAAATATAAAAAGGTGAATATAATAACAACCTCACCATTTTGGATACAGATCTCTTTATAAACAAAATGCTTGAGTCCACTGCAAAATTTGTGCTAAATGTGAGGACGCTATTTTGTAGTTTGGAGAGGCAAAGAAAAAGGTATTTTGAAAACCTAATATCTACCAGCTCTCTTGTTAAGGTGTTGAGTTCGATTTCAATGTGCAGAGACTATTTCAAAGGGCTTCAGATATAGTCACTTGATACCGTTACCTCATGGGGCCCAGCTGATCGTGTTTCCCAGGCACAAGTGGAAAATGGAAGCTTTCATACAATTTTAATTTGATATTTGCACTTTCCCTTCTGGTTCTGTAAGGTAAATTCATCTTTAGTAACAGCATTCACGCGCGTGCACACACACACACACACATACGCTGACATGTTAAGGATTCTAGAAATAAGATCTTGAGAATCAAAAGACATGGTTAAAATAATGTAGTAGGTATCATTCCATGGGATCTTTCTATTATAAAAGTCAAGTATAAGAAAACACCGCTATTTGAATTAGATTTGGGGAAAAGTTTGGTTGTGTGACATTTCGGTCACGAAATGTAAGGATTGTCTCAAAGAGGATGTATTTCCAAGTTCTTCTAACACCTTAGCATATATTTTGTACTTTATGCGTATAATTATTTCATAATAGCCTTAAAAACAAAGGACTTCGAAGGGGCTCGCTACAATGAGTTAGTCCGGCAGGCTGCATAACTGGCGGGTGGATGGGGCAGACGATCTCTTCCGTATCGCTTGTATCTTTTACAGCACTTACTAGGGTAAATCACGGCTATTTCTGAATCACTACAAACTTGAGTTTATATCGATCTAGAACTGAAATATTTGTGACATTTCTCTGTTTAAAAACAGGTTCCAGTGGCCACATAATCAAAGACTTTCCCCAATATTCCTTCTATCCAAATTTCTTTCATTGTTTTTCTTCACCAAATAACAGCGTATATTAAGGGCATCCGTCATTGCTAAATTCTAAAATTAGTCACAAGCAAAGTAAGTGATCAAAGACAATGCCCATCTCAAAAGCTTTATCCTCCTTGAACTTTCTGAAGCCTTGACATTGATAAGTAATTGGAATTAAAATATATAAATAAATTAAATTTTTTCTTTTCTTTGTTAAATTGTGAATCAGTTTCTTTTTTTCCTGTTTTTTTTTTTCTTTTGTTCATTTAAATACTGCTTCCTTCGTATTTTTACCGGGAAGAAAAACCAAATTACACTATATACAAAATTGTAAGAACCAGTTTGATCCTGAGAGGTAAAAATTAGTGATGAGATATTCTTTCATGCAAAAAAAAAAAAAGTTGATAAGTTTTCCTTCTTACTACTAACAAATGTCTTTTTAAACACATTGGCTAGGGAACAATAGGCACCAGACTGAGGCCTTCACAAGGCAATAGCTTTATTTCTGCTTCTCTAATTTAGTGGATAGAGGATGGAGAAAGGTTGGCTATATTACCATCTTTGCAGTTTATTTGTTCAGATTCAATAAATGAAATTCACAGTTGCTTCTGGAATCCCCATTACTACACTGGCACCAACCATAGAATAACATTTTTTGTTTTGTTTTGGTTTATTCAAGAGTTACACACAAGAAAAGTAGGTTTGTGTGACAGCACCTCACTCCTGTGGCTCTCGTGGCCGTACAACAGCACCATACAGTTTTTCTTTATGGTTTCTTGGGTAACTTCTTTCTTAAGCTTCAATCAGAACTGGCATCGTTTTAATAGAAAAAAATTGCATCTTATCCAAAACTATGAGTATGGAAAATATGGATGTCATCTTTGGCCAGGAACACGGATGACTGTTCCAACGAGAAAACGAAAAGAACACTGTTATACATTATTTAAGTTGTTTCTCAAAGAATATCTCCTATAGAAAAAGTCAGGGTCTCAATTAGAAATAGTGACAAGATGTACACATTACAAGGCTGAATCATAAAAATAATTGCTGTTTAAAAAAAAAGAAATAATAACACATAACCAATATTTATATAAATGAAAAATGCATTCATTACAAAAAATACACTTTTTACAGAACAAATACAAACACAACAGTGTACATTATTACATTAAAGGTATTGTTCATGAGGAGAGACACAAGAAAGGTGAATGGGAGAACATGCAAAATATCAATAAAATATGAGAGAGGTCTTTATGAACAATTAACACAATCATCCACACTTGAAGTCTAGGTGAAGAAACAAACGGGACATCAGTTTTCTGAAATCATTAAGATGGGTGTGAGGCACATTTCAGGAACCAGGTTTTCTAACATCAGTTAGACTGTTTCCTTCTGGCATTCCAACTCTCTTATTCCTTTGGATGGAAGTGACATGTTAAAAGCTAACCTTTGATGATTGCCTATGTTCTAAATGTTTTACACATAAATTATACCCAACCTTCCGAACAACCAATGAGGTGAGTGTCATCATTGCCTCCATGTTACTAGTGAAGAAGTTTAGGCGAATTACCCAAAGTAACATCCAGTTGGGCCTCTGACCCTGAAGCCTGCCTAACCAGGATACTTCAGCTCCCACTGAAATCCCTTGTGTAAAGTCAGTGGTAAGCATTCAATTACATATTATCTTTAGCTGTCCTGTAAAAAATAATTAATTTACCCTCCGGTGAGGAAATTACTACAGCAGTGTTTTTACTTAAAACTATTTTGCTCTAATATATTTTAAATTTCAAGGGAAATGCAAAAAGTCTCTATTTAGAGGTGATTTTTATTTTTAAGTTTTTAAGAAGTAGAAGTATTTGGGAAAAAAAAGGAAAAAGTTATCTATAGGAAAGTAATTAATTAGGGGTGCCTGGGTGGCTCAGTCAGTTAAGCGTCTGCCTTTGGCTCAGGTCATGATCCTGGAGTTCCAGGATCGAACCCCATGTCCTGCTCCCTACCCAGCAGGGAGCCTGCTTCTCCCTTTGCCCCTCACCACACTCTAATAAATAAAATATTAAAAAGAAAGAAAGAAATTAATTGGAATATCCAAGCCCAAGAGTAGTTCTAGTCACCAGAACTGAATTCCTATTGAAATAAAGGATAAATATAGTAATTATTAATAACAGTGAATATTTTTTTCATAACCAATTCTCACAATGGAGAAGAGAGTTAAGAGTTAGATGTTTAAAATTCAAAGGGGAAGGTAACTTAAAATTATTTTGTAAGGAGTTAAAGGTTGACTAAAAGGGTTATGAGAGCCTGACCAAATTAATCCTTATTTCTCATCACATAAACATCTATTGAACATCTATGTGGGCCAGCACAATGCTAGTCAATGAAAAAGTGAGGGAAAAACAACAACAACAACTTGCCTGGCATTAAAGAGTTCATATCCTAGAAGACAGACATAGAAACAACTATACATTGTTTTAGTTGGAACTTAGTGCACGTTGGGTACAGTAGTTTCTTACAGGTGCATGTGCTTATTTCTACAGCTGTAGAATCAAAGTATTGAAAACCCTGTTGAGGAAATAATGCTGCATTTGAGTGTGTTCCACTGACAGATGGGTGGTAAGAGGATTTCTGGTGGAGGAAGCATCACCAGCAAGGCTTGGAATGAAGATAGAACAGTAAATTCAGAAAACTGCAAGTCTGGGTGAGACTATAGCAGAGGGCCTGTGGATTCAGGGTGGGGGGTCCCATCAAGAGAGGGAAGCCTGACGTAAGCAAGGGACGAATTGTGGAAAAGTCTCCTGTGTTGAAAAAAGTCTAATTTATGCTTTTATTCAGGCAATTGTATCTCCCTGAGTAAAAGGCAGTCACTTCTTCCTCTGTTTCAGCTCCAAACTCTTTCCCTGTGTGAAAGAAACTGCTCTCGACTGTAATCTGAGTAAGGTTCAGTAGCCCCTCAGTATCTCTTGCCTTCCCATCCTCATAAAGTCAGGGTGGAACTTGTGGCAGGCTTAGCCAAGTGGATGACTGTTCTTAGCTTAGAATTCATCTGCAGTGACCCTTAGTGAAGGACCCAAGTGAAGGCTCCCAGTGAGGCTGTCTGTGGGACCCTCTGGTTCCAGCAATGGTCAGCATAATGACAATGACTTCCTGGCCAGATTTCTATCTATTTTATGAGAACCTCCTTATTTTCTGCCTGCTTTTTTAAAAGATTTTTTTTTATTTATCTATTTGAGAGAGAGGGGGAGAGAAAATGGGGGGGGGGAGGTTGGGCAGAGGGAGAGGAAGAAGCAGACTCCCTGCCAAGTAGGGAGCCAGATGTGGGGCTCTATACAGGGCTCAATCCCAGGACCTGCAGATCATAACATGAGCCAAAGGCAGTCCCTGAACAGACAGAGCCACCCAGGCGCCCCTCTTCTGCCTATTTTCCAAGTCTAGTCTTCCAGCCTTCCTCATTCACTTATCTGATTCACTGATTCCACTTATCACTTTCAAAGACCCCCCCCCTTTTTTTAGTTTTGTCACAATACCTAGAATTGCTATCTGGTGCTCATAGCCAGATAGGAATCTGGTAGAAAAAGGTATCAATACCAGATATCCATTATTGACATCAGATTGTTGGGAAATGTGGGGCACTCACAATAGGTTATCTGCATAGCTTAGGTAAATGGCAGTCAAAACTTTGAAATTATTCTGGGCTGAGAGTCTGGAAGACACTGACCCACCTGTAGTTACCTGAAAGGACACATCTCCTGAGAGCAAACCCACACAGCTATTGTCATAGGAAAGTAGGAAGGTCACGAAATAGAACTGAAGGGCACAGCTGCTTCTAAAATCCCATGGAATAGCTGGAAAAGAGACGATGGCAAGCTCAACTCAAAAAATTCTCAGCTCAAGTTTAGGGCTTGAAGTATAGGGGCTTCATAAAATTATTTTTAAAATATAAAGGTCTTATTTCTTTTCATTGTCAGATGAGAGCTAAAATTAAAAAAACAAAAACAAAAAACCCCCAAAACCAAACCAAAACAAAAACCAAACAAGCATACACTCATTCTGGATTGGAATTAATGCATTATTCATCCTATCTCTTTGTAAAAAGTTAAAGCATTGATCTGGAAACAGAGGACCCCCTGAGAACTGGACTAGGGATTATACAGTAAGATCCCGATGAGCGAGAGTGCCTCCGATTCCCGATCCCTCCGACGCGCCTTTGCTGGCCGGAAGAGCCTCACTTAGTAATGGCCGGCTGAGAATGAGAGACGTGAGAAGGAACGAGATGAGAAGACTTCCGCGGAGCTATTTGATTTGTAAAATAAAATCCTCCAGAACTGGTCATCAGACCTTGGATGAGCCATTACGGCAGAGAACGGAGAATTTCTGCCTTTCGCTGAATTTTTAAACCCCAGTTAAATCATGGAACTAGAGCTCCCAAAAGCAAAGAGAGGGTATCTTGACTTAAATAAGTACTTTGTAATGATATCACAAATGTGTGCTTGCTTATTTATTTATTTATTTATTTATTTATTTAACCTAGTCTTCCCCTAAAAGAACCTGAGGTCATTATCAGTAACAGTGTCCTGAGGGGGAAAAAAAATGTGGTTTTGAAGCAAAACTAAATCCTGGGGACCCAGGGCACTTCTGCAGTCCACGAGTAAGGGTTTGGAGATGGTAAGATGAGAAGCGAAGACTTTACCTTTGTCCAACCCACAACCTTCTTGTATTTATTTCCTAAATTCTTTTACTTACAGTTGAAATAGAGGGCCTCAGAAAGGGACTGATTCCTCATGCCGGATCTGAAATCTGAGAAAAACGGACCATTCTGATTGGAAAGACCAACGTGGAAATTACAGAACTTTCCACCACTATAAAAATATTAAATTAATAGTAATGCCACTTCAACAAAAGAATCAGAAATATTCGTGCCACCGTCAAAGATTTAAATGTGCAGAGTTAACGACTCTAGGCAGACTCTCATTTGTGTGTGGTGGTGGAAGGATAGTTTTGGGGGATGAAAATGGATTTTTCCAAAGTTTAATTAGAAGGCGACTCCCGTTGCAGCTGCCATTCTGTATGTGGTCCGAGTCATTAGAGCTCTGAGTACCTTATAGGAAGCAACTGATCCGAATAATGTCATTTTCCTCCATTTGAATAAACAAAATCACTAGACGCAGTCTGCTTTCTTTCACCAGACAGGAATAGCAATATAATTTTGCTGTAATGTTTCTGGATTGTGTTAGCTCCTTGGCTTGGAACCACATTTGGGTAGGCAGAAATACCATCTCACAAAACATCATGTGATACAATGAAAGTAAACTTTCTGAGCTGGATCCATTGGTTAGACGCTTGAATGCCAGAGCACTGGAGACAAATATAGTTCATCTTCGAATGACGTTGAGTTTGAACTGTGCAGGTCCACTTATGGGTGGATTCTTTCTGACCAATACAGTGCAGTACCGTAAACGTATTTTGTCTTCCTTATGATTTTCTTAATAACATTTTCTTTTCTCTAGCTTATTTTATTGTAAGAACACAATATATAATACATGTAACACACAAAATACGTGTTAATCAACTGTTTATGTTACAGGTACGGCTTCCAGGCTAATAGTAGGCTATCAGGGAGGCAGAAGTTATACACAGATCTTCGACTGCACAGGGGATCATTTCCCTTAACCCCTGCATCGTTCAAGGGTCAACAGTGTAATGCAAGACCATAGGGGTGCAAGACACTGACTTATTAAAAGGCTTAGGGGAATGGTCTTGGGATATTTATCTAAAGTGAAGACAATTTGCTGAACCATGTATCCACTGCCACTGGGAACATGGAGAGTCTCTGAATTTGGAGGCCACATATTACCAACATGAGTCTGGTGCTGAGAAGCTGTAAGGTGTGGGTTTGTGCCAGGTCAAGAGAAGGCTCTCCAGACAGCTGAGGGCACAGTGATCCTGCTACTTGTCACTCAACAGATTAAACGATGTTTAAAGAACATCAGACAGATCAGTTTGCTACATGCAGTGTGTAGTAAACCTTAATAAGAGAATTAAACTTCTAGCTTTCTAAACAAGGGTATGCTATATTTAATAAATAGTTATTATCTTTTTAAGAAATTAGACCCAAGGGGAGACTGAACAATTTGACATTAGCTGCCCGTAAACTCAGTATTAACTATCTGTCTGGAATAACCTGAATTGCCCAGCAGTACTGATTCAACAAGTATGCGATGTGAATGGGAATAGGACCGAGAAGGGGTATTCCTGTGACACTGCTGTCTCTCCCTTCAGTCACACCTGTGACCTTACAGTGGCTTCTCGATGACCAACTGACAGGGAAAAGTATGCATACAATCAAACTGTAATTTACATTTTATGACCTGTGGGAACCAATCGAGAATGGGTACTACAACGACGCAGCTCTGATTGGGACGGGCCTGAAGGCAGTTTGCTAAGAAGCTAAGGATAGCAAGAATACACATATGTGTTCATGAATCTGCCCAAGATTGCTGGAGAATTATGAGTCTTGTAGTATTTTGTCAGCACTCTGAATAAATGTTGCCTTGTAAGACACCTTTTCTAAAATGCTTTGGAGATGAACTTTAAATTGATGGGCTTTCAAGCTGCTTACCTCCTGTTACCTTACCATCTAAAGGCTGGTAATGTGAAGGCTAACTTCTAGAAATGGAGAGAGCTTGAGAAGCTGGAAGAAAGTAACTCGACTTCTCGGTAGTCGGTAATAGCCTGTCCAAGAACGACACGGGTAGTTTTATGTTAATTTCTTGATCAGGTAATGAAAGTCTTAGAGCAACGGGTACTCTAGCGAGTCATAAATATTAAAGTTGAATCAAAACGTAAATAGCTTATAAGTGGCAGGATTTACTACTATTTTCAGATCAATTTTGGAAAACAGAGCCTCAGGATGCTTCAGATACAAAGGCTAAACTAGGGCTAGAAGGTTTTCTGCCATTCATTCACAACAGAAACAATTCATGCTAGTAGTACTAATAAAAAATCATACTTATAAAAAGTACACTAAGAAGACGAAGTGTTTTGACTTTTTCAATTTACATCATGTGTGTGTGTGTGTGTGCGTGAAATAAATATAATATATGGTGGGTGGGGCAGTGGGGAAAATACCTTCCCGCTCATTAGCCGGCAAGTGCCATCAGTTCTCATCGATCTTCCAGTAAGATTACTAGTGCTTTCTTCTTAAGCATTGAAGTTCAGCAAAGCACCATCAGATATGCGAAGAAAGCCTCCAATATGAACTACCTCTAAAGGCCCAACCAAACCAAGAAAAAAAAGAGAGAAATCAAAGGAAATAAAATTATTGCACAGAGCAGAAGAAATTCACAATATACGAAAACCTTATCGTTTTTAATCTTGTTTTGAATGACATGAGAGAAGATAGTAATTACAGAAAACAAAAGAATGTTCTAGGAAAGGAACAACCAAAGGAAAAGTTTGCAAAGGAAATACATGATATATGATATAGAAATTTCAAAGGTCATATGATAAAAGGAAATCTGTGAGAAAGCATAAAAATTTCTAAAAAGAAAGTAGAAGAGATAAGAGAATCAGACGATTTAACCAGGAGGTGCACTATCTAAGACTTACCCCCCAAATTTAGGAAAAAATGGATGGACTATATGGACATAAACTTCCAGATTGAAAGGACTCCGTGAGACCCAGTGGGGGTTGAATACACCCCCTCAAGGGGTATTGTTGCAGAAGTTCGGACTGAAGATGAAAGTCTCAAAAGATTTCGAAGAGCAAGAAAAGGTCACATTCTGAAAACTGAAAATTACAATTTTATCAGCTTTTCCAATTTCAACTCCAGAAGCAACAAGCCAATTGTCTTTTCAAATATCTTCAAAATTTGGAAGGAATGTTATTTTACATTAGAATTCTATCCAGTCAAAATACCAGTTAAGTGGGTGGGCTGAATCAACACATTTTTATACATGTGAGTTCACAAAAAAACAAAGCACAACAAAACACAGTATCTCAGGAAGTTACCAGAGGCCGTTGTTCTCCACCAACCCTGTGGAATTAACCAAGAAAGAACAGACTGGGAGATGCAGGAAATAACAAGGGATCTAACACAGGAGGCGGGGAAGGAAGCCCAGGACCACAACAAGACTCCCACAGGCCCGTGGAGCAAGCGTTGCGTCGTTCCTGAACGTACTCTAACAGACCATACCTGAGCAGAGCCAGTGTGATTTTGTATTAGTTTTAATCCACACCTTAGGTAAACTTAGTGAACTTTTGAAGATACCTTATAATGAAGATTTGCTTCATAAATGTTCTAAAGCTTGTTGCCAATAAATGCCTATTATGTAAGATACAAGCGAGCTGGACTTATTTTCATCAAACATAACACCTCCGTGTAGGTTGTGAAGGAGGATTAGAGAGCCCCATTAACTATGTGACAACGGAGATGTGCCGTGAAAAAGCCTAAACATTATCATCTGCCAAATTTCCTCAGGCTGGTCTGCAACAATGAGCCAACTAGGTTGAAGCAAGAGCATATGGAATTCCAGGGGCAGTATCTCCAGGAGAAAGTAAACCTGGTATGTCTGATTTTAGTTACTAATGTTTTATAATCCTCTACATGCTTTGAAAATATTAATTCTTGTAATTTTCACAACAATCCTTTGAGGGAGGTATTCTCACTATTACTAATACATTATCATCATCATCCTTACTTTATAGACAAGGAGACAAAGGCAAAGAAAAGTAATTGTTCAAAGTCTCAGCTCGTAAATGGCAGAGATTTGTTCAAACCCAAGCGGGTCTGGCTTTTAACTGGCACACTCTGTTGTCCCTACTCAATGGGTGTAAAAAGATCTTCAAAATGGTTTGACAATTCTGTTTGAGATTTTAGAAAATATTAGTGGAATACTTGTATATGTATGTAAAATATACTATATATAGTTTTTGTGTATATATATATATATAGCAAATAAATGCAGTACAATGAAGGAATTAAGATAATTTTGCACTATTTCAGCAGCAAACAATATTTCTATTGTGCAAGAATGTATGCAATAAATATTTATTTAATCAAAGTTCGTGCATACATTAGGGGTTATTGAAGGGAATCAGGGCGACTGGTGGGGTAAAGAGGGGGCCGGAGCAAATGTGCTAAATCTTTATCTAATAATTGCTGTTTAAAATTGGTAAGTCAAACAAAAATAATCCAAGCAAGAAAATTAAGGTTAGCACTAAGAGAAATCCACAATAGCTTTGAAAGTATGGCCTCTTGGGAGTGAGGTTCACACTTGGGGAGTGAATGGACTGGGGCAATGCTGTCTTATCAGCTTTGAAGTGGTTTAGACCATTTAAGTGTCATTACTATATTTTAAATGTATTATTTTGGAAAAGATTTTAAATTATAAATGTATGTGTGTGTTAGCTATGTAGTTTAGTGGATACTGTTCATATTTTTAAGTTATTTGACAGAGTTTAGTCAAACAAGGCTAAAACTGATCTATTCAGAGAAAATTATTTCCCTTTGCAGAAGTCCAGTCAATTGTACGTAAACCCAGCTCTTGGCAGCACCCGATAGACCAACCATGGCTGAAATCGGTGTGTCAGACACATGCCAACAAATTTGAACTTCTACTAGAGTTTCATGTCTTTAATACCCTCGTGTATTGCCTTCTGTTTTATAATGTCAATGGTCTTCAAGACATGACAAGATAAGTCCCTCAGTCTAAGACAATTTAGCCCCCCCAACACACACCTTTTAACAGCAAGAGGTAGAAGCAAGATAAGCAAATAGGAAACACTGAAAATGCTAAAAGGAAGAAAAGAGGTTAAAAGAACAATGGCAATAAAAACACGTTAGCCCCACCTCAAGTTTCTAGAAGGACTTCCCTCAGGTAGGCTAGGCCAAGATGCCGATATCACATTGCTAAAAGAAATTTTTGGGTCTCATTTCCCTCCTATGTAAAAGGAGAGAGTTTGAAGAGATGATTTGTAAGTTATCCTTGGGCTTTAACTTCTTTTACTATGAAATTTTCCTGCACTTATCCGACATTATCACCTCCATTATCTTACTTGACTTTCAAACGACCCTTGGGAGCGCAGTCCGGGCTGGTGCACTAGGGGTAGACTCAGGCTCACAGAGGTCAGATAGGCTGTGCAGGCTCAACACCTAGTAATTCGCAAAAGAAAATCCTAACTCACCTTTCTTTTCTTTCTACCATATACCTATGGTTCTCCACAATGTTGTTTTGTTTTGTTTTAAGATTTTATTTATTTATTTTGAGAAAGAGAGAGGGAGAGAGCAAGCGAGCGAGAGAGCACGAACAGGGCAGAGGGGCAGACAGAGAGGGAGAAGCAGACTCCCTGCTGAGCAGGGAGCCCCATGTGGGGCTGGATCCCAGGACCCTGAGATCATGACCTGAGCCCAAGGCAGAGGCTTAACTGACTGAGCCACCCAGGCGCCCCTTTGACCATGTTTCTATTTACATAGTTACGCTAATCAGAAAACTCATGACTATCAAAGTGGTGCATATACCTTTTGTGTGTATTTAGCTGAGCAAAATCTTTCATTAATTCTTTTAACAGCTAGCGTGACTCGGACATTCTCACCATTGTCTTAACTTCACGTGTTGAACTTCCACTTACGCAGTTGCAATGAAGGGTTTAAGTCCTCATCCTCCAGGAATCGGTAATCAAAGGAGGGTAGGTTGGATTGCTATAGGAAAAATCAAGATACAGACAGACAGAGATTATACCGACAGTGGAAAACATCCTGTGTTTTTAGTCTGGAAGCAATGATACCAAATTAGGCAAGCATTGTAGATGGTCATTTTTATTTATATCACGTCTCCCAGGGTCTCTAAAATGTGATTGTTTTCAGATGCTCGCAAAATGGGAAGGAAGAGTTAAGAATGATTTCCAGGTTTCTGGTTTGGTAGACTGAATAAGATGATAGTAGCATTTAAAAGTAAATGATAAGAGCAGTTAGCAGTAAAGGGAGACCGTGAACTTCGTTTTAGATACACGCCTTTGAGATGCACAAGAGGAGAGTTCCAGAAAGCAGGTATATACACACACACGAAAGTGCAAGTCTTCTTCCAGAGGCTGAGCGAGAGATAAAGACTCAGGTGAGTCGTCATAACGGAGGGAACAGTTAAAACTTCAGAACCCTACAGGAAACGTGTAGAGAGCAAGAAGAGCAGAGCAGAGGACAGAATCTCAAACAGCTCCAAATGCTAGAAACACTTTTAAAAAAATTTTAGAGGAAACCGAAAGGTTCAGGATATAAATGGGAAAATTTCTCAAAGAAAGGGAAGGGAAAACTAGGAGAGAATGTCACAGAAACAAAGAGAAACATTTAATAAAAGGGGTGGGTCAATATTGTCAAAAGTCACAAGTCAAGTAAGCCAAACACTAAAAAGCGTCAATATATCAGTAAACCTGAAGATCCTTGCTGATTTTTGTCACAACAATTTTAGGGAAGCAGAGGGATTAGAAGCCATCTTTGGGCGGGTGGATCATGGGTGTCATGGCCAACAGGAAATGAAGATTGGAGGCAGCCAATCTTTCTGTAATTTCCTACAGTGAACATGCAGCAACATTTGTGTCAATGAATCAAGAAATGACTCAAGTAATTTGGCTAAAAAAGAAAATTAAGAAAGAAAAGAGACTATTAGCTAGAGGCGGCTGTGCAGATTTGAAGATCATCTGTTGTGTATATCCTGAGGGCTTAGGAAGAGAGAGGGAAGGAGAACCGCAATGGAGAAATCAGTGTTTTGAGAAAGCAATTAACACTTGATTTTTTTCTCACATGTGAGATAAGTGTACCTGTAAAAGCCACTAAGAGATCGTGTCTGAATGAGATCTTAGCCTATAAAAGCCCTTAAACATAAATGAACTTCCCGGTTGAGAGCATACAGCTAATGCTTAAGGAAGGCTAAGGTTTCCAAAAGCATGTAGGACAAAGTAGGGCCGACCCCGAGCGGTAGTCCTGCAAGGTGGTGAGCTGGTAGAGCTCTAACTGACCTGCCGACGGTTAGGAGGCAGGAGGTGGGGGGTTCAGGAAAGGTCTTTTGCGTCCAGGGCCTTCTCCGCCTCTCCTCCTCTCTGTGCTCTATCTTTGATGACGCTTGTGTGAGCAGTGCTGACTGAGTCACGTGAATTAAACTTCCTGACCTCAGAATAAGACACATTTTGAAAAACAAAATGTTTACAATCCACCCATGGAATGTTTGAAAATTATTTTTATTTGTGTCTTTCTTCAAATGGCATAACGACTCTTCTTCTCAAATATAAGAACTAGAGGACATTATCTCAGATCTATGTGTTAAAGGAAAAAGAATAGCTGTGCAACGGAATGTCTTATAATGGACTAAATGCAGAACATCTGTTCTAATGAGAAAAAAAATCTTATTTTAATAATTACTTGGAATAAAGCTCCCAGTAGGAAACAGAGAGACAAAACTTATTTCTATACAACGGAGCATAACACCATGTTTAGTGCCAACATCAGGCATAGCTTCTCAGACTTCATTTTTACATTTTTCAAATACATTTTTCTATCTTACCCTCAAACACAATATACCTAAACAGAATTCCAACATCTGTTTTATATGAGAAATGAGTAAAATATTTCCATCGAAACAGAGGGCATCAGCACTTACTCCTTTGTATTCTATTTTGAAAAAAGATTTTCTAGAGAAAAAGAAACACTTTACAATCTCTTCTGGTTAGACTTGAAATCAAAACTGTCTTCCGTTGCCTGCTGGCTGAACAGGTCTAGATATCAATACATTACCACATCTTTGGAACTGTGACTTCAGAGTGACAATTGCTCTGAATTTTTGCTATAGGGTCTTGCGCTTAGAGCCAGAATTTCCTGTGCTGAGCTGCCTAGGTGCCGAGGTGCTGTGGCTGTTGGAGGGGTTAAAGTTGGAGCCACTGATGCATATATTTTGGGGAGGACTCATAAAAACACGACAGTGGAGCCCGGGTCAATCCATTCCTGGGAATGAGCAGTGACCAATAGAAAAGGAAGAAGAAGATCCAAGAAGGCTGAGGTAAGCATTCTGAAGTCCTGTCAAAGTGGAAACAATAGATCAAAAGGTGTTCCCCGTGACTGGTCCTAGCAGGTTTTCTTTTTTCTCATAGCAGGCTTGACAGCATAAAATAAAAACAAACCGTTACAGTCACAGGGTTTTTTTGTTTTGTTTTGTTTTGTTTTTGTTTTTGTTTCTCCCCTTAACTGAGTTTGAGCAAACTTCAGACCTAGACTCAGGACTCAACGGTATATTCCTGGACAGCAAGGTAAACTCTTTTTGTGCTTTTAAAAACCTAAAGGTACGAATTCAAAGTTCTGATTCATCAGAGGCAGGGTTACAGCTTAATAACTAAAGTAAATCCCTATTCTGAAGAAAAGAATGTTTTAACGTGTCTCTATTGGAAGATGACCAGAGCAGAATTCTGCGATCGTAAAAAATTCGACAGCTCGCGGAAGCAGCTCTGCACTTGTCATTTCCCTCAATTTAGTAGCACGATGAAAAGATCAGCGTTTTATAAATGATGTTGTTTTATTTTCTCCTGAAGAATCAGTAAAATGTATTCTGTTCTTATGGTTAAGCAACGGAATTAAATGTACATTGGTCAAAATGTTACTGTTGGTATATATGTAATTATATTTATATATATATAAATATAATATATATTTATTATTTTTCCTGTTGGAACAGTTTGTTGTGCCCATAACGTTGTTGCTATTTCAGGGGAGGGTTTATACCCTTGACGTGGTCATATACCAGTAATAAGTGGTAACCTAGTCTTTGTTAGCAGCCATCCCGAGAAGATGGAGATCTGTCCCTAAACATGCTCTTTGCTTTGTTTCTCATCAACCATAGTAATGCCATAGCTGAATATGTTACTTGCCTAATTGTGAGAGAGAGTTCATAATCCAAATTCCCTGGTTGAACAACTTGAGTTTGTACTTACAAGATGAGAAGTCTCCCCCAAGCCCCAATATGAAACTTACCGGAGAAGTAGAGCAACAGAGCAAGAGACTAATGACACATTTTTCTTCATATCTTAAAACCTTCCTTCACAGCAAACTGCTAAAATGTTCTTTGATCTCTCTATTTCTTTGGTGCAGGGGCCAAAGAGCCTGGGAAATCTCATCCAGATGTTCTGCTCATTTAGGAGTAAAAGTAAAAGCATATGCTTACTTCTTAGAAGCAACACAGACTCTCAATTTGAGTTATTAAAAGATCACTTTTTTTTATACTCCTTTATTCAACTACGGGTTTCAGTTAACTTTCTTGTATTCAATAGCTAGAGATGGAAAAGCACTTAGAGCTCCTAAAATTTGCTTTCCGTTTCTCAGTTTTCCTTGTGATTGGGTTAAAACCAGAAAGCTAGAAGGTGGTGAGCCAGTTTCAGTGTTTGCAAAATGCTTTGCATATGGTGCCTACTAAATATATGTGTACTCATTGATATGTGTGCATAAGTTGTTGACATGTGTTTACCTTCCCCCAAAGAAACAATGTTTACTGGCTATTTTGGTACACAGAATTTTCTAAAGGTCAATGTATTCCAACATCTAACAGTTATATCCCCTATCCCAGGTATGATAATGGCAACCTCAGTCTCTTTCATCGTCTGGGTGTTATTTATAACAGATACCGTATGGACTCGAAGTGTAAGACAGGTCTATGATGTCAGTGAACCAGAGGATTGGGCTGTTCATGACTTTGACTGTCCCAGGGAATGCTTCTGTCCCCCTAGTTTCCCTACCGCTTTATACTGTGAAAATCGAGGTCTCAAAGAAATCCCTCCTATTCCTTCAAGGATCTGGTATCTTTATCTTGAGAACAACATGATAGAGACCATCCCTGAGAAGCCATTCGAGAATGCCACCCAGCTGAGATGGATAAATCTAAACAAGAACAAAATCACCAACTATGGAATTGAAAAAGGAGCCCTGAGCCAACTAAAGAAGCTGCTTTTCTTGTTTCTGGAAGATAATGAGCTAGAGGAAGTGCCTTCTCCATTGCCGAGAAGTCTAGAACAATTACAATTGGCCAGAAACAAGGTGTCCAGAATTCCTCAGGGGACCTTCAGCAATCTGGAGAACCTGACCCTTCTTGACCTGCAGCACAATAAACTACTAGACAATGCCTTTCAGAGAGACACTTTCAAGGGACTCAAGAACCTCATGCAGCTAAATATGGCCAAGAATGCCCTGAGGAATATGCCACCAAGATTACCAGCCAACACAATGCAACTGTTTTTGGACAACAATTCCATTGAAGGAATACCGGAAAATTATTTTAATGTGATTCCCAAAGTGGCCTTTCTGAGACTAAACCACAACAAATTGTCAGACGCAGGGCTCCCTTCGAGTGGTTTTGATGTATCCTCAATTCTAGATCTTCAGCTGTCTCACAATCAACTCACAAAGGTCCCCCGAATCAGTGCTCATCTGCAGCACCTTCACCTTGATCACAACAAAATTAAAAGTAAGTGATCATCAGGGTATGCCTTTGATTGAAATGCTCGTGGTCGTTAAACTTATTCTATGTTTTCTTTAAGAATAACAACTGTGCTGGTCTTTCCACCCCCCTGCCCCCAACCAATGTGCCCTTAGATTTCTTTTTTCAACTTTCAGTATTTTGTCTTTGTCTGTTCATTCTCACACAATCTTAATGAACCAAGAAGTTCAAAGCTTCAAATTGTAAATTGAAAAGTGGACCTTAGTAATCTACGAAGGGTGATTATCCATTGGAGAAACCAAATGTATCTTCTTTTACTCCTAGGAGAATCCAATACTTCTGCCTCACTGGGTAGATTTATTTAGGAAAATGTACCAAGCATGGACAACCTCATGCATGGTAGTAGGAGGAATATGATTTAGGAGGTATCAGAAAGGGACCTTGATCCTAAAAACTACAGGTGCCTGAAACACCGTAATGAAAGTCTCTGCTTTAGATCGAGGGTTTCTCAAACTTTAGAGTGTGCCGATTGGTGGCTCCACCCCAAGTTCCTGATTGAGTAAGTCTGGTTGATACTTGAGACTTCTCATTTCTAACAAGTTCCCAGGTGATGCTGAGACTGCTGCTCTGGGGACAAAACATTGGGAACCAACAGTGTAGATTAACACTTTGTTCAACTGAAATGGAAACAAGTGTTCCTGGAAGTTGGTTAGTTCTTAGGACTAATGGTAATCAACAAGGTAGAACGAATGATTGCTCCTTTCCTGAAAATAGCTTTTGATAAGGGAGAGAGAGATGAATGTGAAGTGCCATGGGGGCAGAGGTACCATCAAGGGAAGATGTGGTTATGGCTGGAAGGCTGGAAGGCTGGAAATGCTAACTGCAAACATGGTGTCTTCACAGTCCTTGCTGAGACCAGGCTGACCCTGCTGCAGGGGCGGACAGTATCGTGGTCTAGCCACAGGGGCACTGCAACCAACTGGATGCCTAGCCTCAACCCTGGCACAAGCCCTTTAGGAAGATTATCTGAGGAGACTTCTCCTGCACAGCCTTAGAAAATACATTCCTAAAGTGAGAATCAGTCGGATAGTTTGTAGGAAAATGGCACAGGTATTGTCCGAAGGTGGTACTGCTTGGTTATTATTCATTAGTTTCCTTTAGGCAAATAATCACACAGACATCCTATTTATGAGAATAGACTATTTTTCCACTGGGTACTGCTCAGTTATTCAAGCCTTTTTCTTTTTCTTTTCTTTCATTTCTTTTTTTTTTTTTTTTTGGTTTTTCTGCCAGCATACTTGAGCATATAATCCAGGAATTAACAAAGAGGCTGCTGCCACATTTTTCCACGGTGATGACACACATCGTTTAATCCTGTAGTCAAAAGCCAAAGATGCACAGAGAAAAAAAGAAAGAAAGAAAGAAAGAAAGAAAGAAAGAAAGAAAGAAAGAAAGAAAGAAAGAACTTAATCACTGAATCTGTTTCACTGAACCAGATAGAACTACAGTCAATATTGACCTAAATACATGCTTTTTTTTTTTTTTTTTCCTGATGAAAGTTCTGTCTACAGGTACATTCCTTATCTGGCAACAGAAGTCCCATAGACATTTGGTATGGGAAGTGAATTTAAAGGGATTCCACACAGATCACTGTTTATGAACTGGGGATTCCCCTTAGAAGCTGAGAAAAGGGGTTTTAGGAGTGAGATAGCAGAATTCAGCACGCTGATGGGCACGTTCACCCACCACTTACATAGTTACACAAAGTTATACAAAAAAGAGTAGGACTCTGTTCTTCCTCCACTCGCGTTTTTAAAAGTTTTACAGTATTTTCTCATATATTTCCGTTCTTCAGTTGTTCTCATACCTTAGCAAGCATCAGGATCATCGGGAAGGCTTATAAAATAAAGCTCGCCAGCCCCACCTCCACATTTTCTGACTCAGTAGGTCTAACAATTTAGTTCCCAGGAGGTATTGATGCTGCTGGTCCAAGGACCACACTTTGAAAATCACAAATTAATCCTCACGAGAATCTTGGTTGGTAAATCGTTAAGAGTTTCTGAAGAAAGAAACTGAGGGTCAACTAAGTGAGGATACTTGCCCAAGGACAAAGAATAAATATAATACAGGACCTGAGCTCAGGCCTTCTCATTTTAAGAGTTGTTTCTTACCCATGCAGTATAAATCCCAGCACATTTTCTTCCATTTCCAGAATACAAGACTTTAGAAAAATTTCTATCAACGCAGGTAAGAATAATTTTAACAGCAACAACAAAGAGAGATTTATTTGTTCCTTAATGTAGATATCAGGCACAGTCATTTCTATATTCCCAGAAAATAAATGTGAAATAAGAATTTCCCTGGCTAGAATTATTGGCTCGCTGGCATATCACACTGTGCTATAATAACTGTTAAAGTACTTATTTCTTCTGGCTGCATAATCTACTCTAGTTGTTAATAAAGTGATTTCCAAGAAACATAGCTTTTATATGAAGAGTTCTTAGACTTTACCAGACCGTGACCTTTTCTTATGAAAAAACATGGAAATATTTATTTTTTCTGAACAATTTAAAGGAGTAAATTTGGCAAAAAAAAAAAAATGTTATCTATTCAAATAAGTTACTTCTCTGTGTTCTCTAAGAAATGCCATAATGAATTTATGAAAATATAACTACATTTAGAACTTGCTTCTCACATTACATTTATTCAGACATGCATTGGTTACGGGGCGTAAGGGTAATAAGGATGGTAGCACATTAAAAGGGACATGGTCTCTCCAGAAGGCAAAGGATCCTATTAGTAGGAAAAGGACAAGGCTGGGACTCAGCTCTGGCCACTTACTTGCTAAAATACCTTGTGTGCATTACCTTACCTGTCTGAACCACTTGCAATCCCCAGGTAGGGAGAATAATCATATTGCCTGATAAACACTGTGATGATAAAGTGATAATGCATGTGAAAGATAACTTTATATACACAAACTGCTATACACTATGAGTCATTATTTTTAGCAAGTTGAATTCACAAAATGGCATAAGATCAGAGCATAGGAACCTCGCTGTAAGCATAAACAAAGGCCATTGCCAAAGTTAGGTGGGTCTCATCTTCCAAGGGAAGACCTCTTTCTCAAAATAGTTTCAAATGAGACGTAAAAGCAGTATACAGACTCATGGTTGGAATCAGTTATTATGCACACTTGTCTCAATTTTGCTATTTTAACAGGTTTTCTCTCCTGAATACTCCTATATTTCAGTACAGTCATTGATGCCAAGGGCTCTGGTCCAAGGCAGGTGCATGATTTCTCACATCCTCACCATCTGAAAAAGCTGGTGGGATATTTCCTGGCTTGGATCTTTGTAATTCGATTCTTGGCAAATACATCCTTTCTAATTAAATACATTTAAGTATAAAGATTCAAGGTTCTTTTCTGTAAGTATTATATATGTAAACATGTTAAATGTACTTTTTAAAAAACTCATCATACACTATTAATTGGAAATTTTGCATTTTAAGGTAACTTTTAAGCGCTTTCCCTGATAATAGACTGATTTGCCACTTACACAGCCATCCATCCTTCCACCTACCCATGCACCTAACCATTCCTTCTATGAACCTTTGTCTCCACTTCAAATGTCCTAAATACTACCCATCTCATTTTATAGTAGTCTAAGCATGCCTTATCTCACCTGGAAGCTTAGAAAAGAGATGATGTATATTCTTTTATTTCCATCGCAGTTTTTATTTTTTTTTAAGATTTTATTTATTTATTTAGAGAGAGAAAGAGAGCAAGCGAGAGAGAGAGCACGCAAAGGTGGGGGTGGGGAGGGCAGAGGAGAGGGAGAAGCAGACTCCCAGCTGAGCAAGGAGCCCAATGCAGCGTCCATCCCAGGACCCTGAGATCATGACCTGAGCTGATGTTAAATGCTTAACCTGCTGAATCCCCCAGGCATCCCTCCATCACAGCTGTTAACAATATGTCCTTTCTCGTGCGGTGTTCAAAGTATAACTGAATATGGAGTAAGACAACTATATATATGTTGCATATTTTGAACGGGGTTACTTTTATAAGACAGATATACCTCCAACTTGACAAAAATGATTGGTGTCTCTGGCACTGCCACAGACCAGGCTGCTAAGCCCTCTACAAGACTGTTTCGTGGCTTCTTGGTCTTCTCGCACCTGGTCTCCTCTGTTCTAATTCATTTGTTCATGCCATCTTTGTCTCCGTAGATGTGAACGTCTCTGTAATATGTCCTCCCACATTGCCTGCAGAACAAGACTCCTTCGGTTACGGACCTCACCTTCGCTACCTCCGTCTGGATGGAAATGAAATCAAAC